>NC_140181.1:8603705-8613705 GCF_963971535.1 Notolepis coatsorum | reverse complement strand
GAGGGGAGGCAGTGTGCTGGGTGACTGGTGTCCGTCCTGCATATAATCCTTCTATATACCTACTTACTGTATACACCGGCATATAACCCATACTGTATAACTCTGCATGATAGCATGTACAATAATGCTGTATATACCGTACATATATGTCTGTGTACATACCCTGCATATAATCCTTTTTACACATCTGTAGATACTATATCTATATCTGTACATCCCTTACCTACTCGTACTAGTTACACTGCTGGCCAGTATGACGCACTGTCTTCATCATACCTGTATCACTACTGTACATATTAATACTACAACTCTGTACATACATCTGATTAGCACTATTACTCAGTAGCAGGGGTGTAAAGGTACACGTATCTGTACCGAACCGAACCGTTTCAGTGTGTACCGTACCGTACCGAACGAATACAACCACTAACGACCGCCCACCGGGGGCTGTTTTTTTCACAATCTAATATAATAATAATTATAATTTTTTTTAAATGTTTACAAGTCGATTATTAATTTCAATATAGAATATTCGTTGACAGCCCTACAAGTACAATTAGTTACTGCACACTACATCACCCCTGAGTGGAACATGGAAAGCCAAACTTTCCCCCCCCCACTGTACCGGAAACCCGTACCGAACCGTGACTTCCAAAACCGAGGTACGTACCGAACCGTGGTTTTTTGTGTACCGTTACACCCCTACTCAGTAGTACTCATTTATATATTATTTGTATACCCAGTTTAATCACGTGTTACATTGTATATTACTGTTGCACTTTACTGTTACATGTGCACTCTGGCGTGGATGCCAAACTTCTTTTCGTTGTGCTGTACTTGTTGTGCTGTATGACTGTATGATGACAATGAATTTGAATCTAACCTAATCTCCTCTAATGTAATCAGCTGGTGTCCAGACCCCAGCAGTTTGATGTGATGGTGATGCCCAACCTCTACGGGAACGTGGTGAGCAACGTGTGTGCCGGTCTAGTGGGCGGGCCGGGCCTGGTACCGGGAGCCAACTACGGAGAGGATTACGCTGTGTTTGAGACGGTGAGAGAACCCACCCCCCCACCCCCCCCTCTTCTGCCCTTCATCAAAATGATCATACATTCTATAATTCAATTCAGATCATTCCTGAATTTACCTCAATTGAATCATAGTGTGTGATGTGAGTTTTGTTAAAGGGCAGTAGTGTGTGATGTGAGTTTTGTTAAAGGGCAGTAGTGTGTGATGTGAGTTTTGTTAAAGGGCAGTAGTGTGTGATGTGAGTTTTGTTAAAGGGCAGTAGTGTGTGATGTGAGTTTTGTTAAAGGGCAGTAGTGTGTGATGTGAGTTTTGTTAAAGGGCAGTAGTGTGTGATGTGAGTTTTGTTAAAGGGCAGTAGTGTGTGATGTGAGTTTTGTTAAAGGGCAGTAGTGTGTGATGTGAGTTTTGCTAAAGGGCAGTAGTGTGTGATGTGAGTTTTGTTAAAGGGCAGTATAGTGTGTGATGTGAGTTTTGTTAAAGGGCAGTAGTGTGTGATGTGAGTTTTGTTAAAGGGCAGTAGTGTGTGATGTGAGTTTTGTTAAAGGGCAGTAGTGTGTGATGTGAGTTTTGTTAAAGGGCAGTATAGTGTGTGTGATTCAGGAGGCTGTCTCCAGGCTAGGGAGCTAGAACACAAACCATGGGCATTTTATCAATATTACGTAATCAATATTTACGTAAAAAACACAAAATACTGTTTCCAAGGAATCATTACAATCAAATTTTAACTGGAAATTAGTTTGATCATGTATAATAGGGGGGGGGGGTCGATACAGCATAGTATCACGATATTTAGCGTGACCATATATCTTACCGTGGCAATATGTCTTGTTGTGGCAATATATCTTACCGTGGCAATATATCTTACCGTGGCAATATATCTTACCATGGCAAATATATCTTATTGTGGCACTGGCAATATATCTTATTGTGGCAACATATCTTACCTTGGCAATATATCTTATTGTGGCAATATATCTTATTGTGGCAACATATCTTATTGTGGCAATATATCTTACCGTGGCAATATATCTTATTGTGGCAATATATCTTATTGTGGCAACATATATTACCTTGGCAATATATCTTATTGTGGCAATATATCTTACTGTGGCAATATATCTTATTGTGGCAATATATCTTACCGTGGCAATATATCTTATTGTGGCAATATATCTTATTGTGGCAATATATCTTACTGTGGCAATATATCTTATTGTGGCAATATATCTTATTGTGGCAATATATCTTACCGTGGCAATATATCTTACCGTGGCAATATATCTTATTGTGGCAACATATCTTATTGTGGCAACATATCTTACCTTGGCAATATATCTTATTGTGGCAATATATCTTACTGTGGCAATATATCTTATTGTGGCAATATATATTACCGTGGCAATATATCTTATTGTGGCAATATATCTTATTGTGGCAATATATCTTATTGTGGCAATATATCTTATTGTGGCAATATATCTTACCGTGGCAATATATCTTATTGTGGCAATATATCTTACCGTGGCAATATATCCTATTGTGGCAATATATCTTATTGTGGCAATATATCTTATTGTGGCAATATATCTTATGGTGGCAATATATCTTATTGTGGCAATATATCTTATTGTGGCAATATATCTTACCGTGGCAATATATCCTATTGTGGCAATATATCTTACCGTGGCAATATATCCTATTGTGGCAATATATCTTATTGTGGCAATATATCTTATTGTGGCAATATATCTTACTGTGGCAATATATCTTATTGTGGCAAATATATCTTACCGTGGCAACATATGTTATTGTGGCAATATATCTTACCGTGGCAATATATCTTATTGTGGCAACATATCTTACCATGGCAATGTATCTTACCGTGACGGACATGATGTCGATCATTTTATTTTGCTACAATAAAAATTATTGAAATGAGATGAACAGACTGTAAATGTTATCTTATTCAATACAACAGATATTGTATATATATATATATATATATATATTCTATTGCAGATGTTTTCCGTTAGGGACATGATTTGCAGTTGAAAAAAGGTAATAAGATAAGATAAGATATTCCTTTATTGATCCCCTTGGGGAAATTCAGGCATCATAGCAGCATGGGGGATGGGGGGGAGGGGAGGTACAGGTAGTAGAATACATGGTACAGGTCATAGAATTATAGTACAGTGGAGAAGTAAAAATAAAAATGTAATAAGAAATAGGCAGTGTAAACAATATAACAATATAATTAACTCTGGGCTATGCGCATAAGGGCAAGTATGCAGTGTAAAAAGGTCAAGGTGCAAGATGAGGGTATGTATGCCCTCTCTAATTATATTTGCCCTACAATAAATATAGTTACAATATATATATATAATCTAAAATCGAATAGAATAGAATAGAATAGAAATACTTTATTCATCCAGAGGAACATTTGGCACTACACATCGCTCACAGTAAACAGTAAACATTTAGGTAGACAAAAACTAAAAGTCACGAATAAGAATAAAAATAAGCCTAAGAATAAAATATGGTCCGGGATATACATTTCCTATGTTACATTCTAATATAAAATATACTAATATAAAATGTCCTATGTTACATTCTAATATAAAATATCCAGTAAAAATATCCAGAATATACAGTAAGGCCATGTTCACATCTGAAAGTCCACGGATAGTCCGGACTTTCTGGTGGACCAAATGTGAGAATGATACATTGTTTGATTTTGGTTTGCGTTCATGAATGAATGAATGAAAACTTTATTTAACAGATTGCAGAATGGGTACAATACAGTACGGCTCAATACATACAATTGTTAAGGGGATGCAGACCTGAGAAAGACGTTTGTCTTGTTTCCATCAGGGTCCCCCATTTTCAATTCATATAGACATTTATGACATACACAACATACATGACATTTATGGCATAGGGACATTATAGGTATTTAGTACTGATACATTTGTGACATAAGCGGTATTCAAATATACAGTACTGTTACCCCTAGATCCTGACAGAGTATATACATATGATGGGGAGGGGACTGTACATTAAGAGGGGGTGGGTGGGTGGGAGGGAAATATACATACGGCGGGGAGGGAATATATACATGCGGTGGGGAGGAGACTGTCTATTAGGAGGTGGTGGGGGTTTTGGGCATTTACGGTGGCCAGTTTCGAATTGCAGCCTCCCGTAGGTGCTCTTTAAGAGCGGTTTTGAATGTGGGCAGGGATTCACATTCCTTTACAGCTTTGGGTAGGGCGTTCCACATTGTTGTGGCATAATTGCGAAACGTGTTTAGTCCCTTGTTTGAGCCGAATCTGGGTTTAACATGATTTGTTGAGCTTCCTCTGGTGTAGTGGTTGTGGTATTCACTGGCCTTTGGGAAGTATTTTGACATGTACATGGGCACCCCGGTCGTATAGTGTATCTTGTAGACCAGGCCCATTGCCAGTTGCTGTACTCTGTCGTCTACTCTAAGCCATCCTAGGTTGGCAAAGTGGGCAGGGGTGAGGTGGGTTCTGGGGTTCAGGTCAAGTAGTAGTCTGACCAGTTTGTTTTGTGATGTTTGTAATTTTGTTTTAAGCGCCTTTGAGGTGCTTTGGTACCATGAGGTGCACGCATAGTCATAGTACCCTTGAATGAGTGCTCCTGCCAGAGTCTTCAGGGTATTCTTGTTTACCAGAGAGGAGATCCGGTACAAGAATCTAGTTCGTTGGTTGACTTTTTTTATTACATTGGATGCCATTTTGTCACAGGAAAGATTTGCCTCTAGGATGGAACCCAGGTAGGTAATTTCGTCTTTCCTTGTGACAATATTGTCACCCACTGTAACTGAGAATCCGTCGGTCTTGCTGAGTTTGTTATTTGAACCGAAGAGAATGGACTCTGTTTTGCCCATGTGTAATGATAGTTTGTTATCAGCGAGCCATATGCAGATTTTGCCTAGTTCCGTGCTGAGGGTTTTTTCAACCTGCAATTTGTTCTTGTCAGAGACCAGCAGGGCTGAGTCGTCCGCAAACAGGAACAAGTTGCAGTCACAGGCTGACGACATGTCATTTGCATAAATTAGGAAGAGTAGCGGTCCTAGTATGCTTCCTTGTGGAATACCACAGCTCACTGTGATGGGGGGGGGATAGAGTACCGTTTACCTCTACCATCTGTTCTCTCCCCTCCAGGTAGGATTGCATCCAGCTCACTGATAAGCTATCAAAACCAATTGCTTTTAGCTTGTCCATTAGAATGGAGTGATTGACAGTGTCGAAGGCCTTTTGTAGGTCCAGCATGACCATGCCGCAGTATTTGCCCGCGTCCACCTCTTGTTTGATGTGGTCGTTCAAATAGAGGAGGCATGTGTCAGTGGAGTGGGACGTTCTGAAGCCAGATTGGAATTCGTAGATTCGATTTTTTTCCGCCAGGTACTTTTCGACCTGTTCGTAGACTATTGTCTCCATGACTTTCGAGATGGAGGTAAGAATAGAAACAGGGCGGTAGTTGCCTGGGTCTAATTTGCTGCCCTTTTTGTGTAGAGGGGTCACTCTCGCAATTTTGAAGTCCTTGGGGACGTGCCCCTGTTTTATAGAGAGGTTTATTATGTGTGTGATGACTGGGGTGATGGCGGCTGCTGCGTCTCTGAGGAATTTGGAGGGGATGTTGTCATGGCCAGTGGCCTTGTTAGGTTGGAGGGCGCTCATTTTTTTGAGTACCTCATCGGTTGTTACCATTTCAAGTTTGAAGTCGTCTTTGTGGACCCCTAGGTTTTTGTAGTATGCTACTATGTGTTCTACCCCATAATGCCCTGAGTGGGAGGGTAGTTTGTTTACCAGTGTTGTGGCTATGTTTGTGAAGAAGATGTTTAAGTAATTGGCTACATCCAGCTTGTCTGTGATGAGCGTGTTGTCCGTCTTTATATTTATGTTTGAGAATCTGTTTTTTTTACTGCAGCCTAGTTGATTATTGAGTAATTTCACACTGCCCTTTTTTGAGCAAACCTAATTTGTAGTGGAGTTGAGAGCGAGAGAGCGAGAGGGAGAGAGAGAGGGAGAGAGAGAGAGATACTGTCATTACACGCGCAGCGCGAGTCTGACTACGGAGCGCACACTGCAATGGACTGTAGGCTACTTTGCTTCCTAGATTAGGTACTATCGTTCGATTGCGTTCACACCAACAGCAAAACGCACCGTGCTCCACTTTGAAAAGGACAGAGTCCCAACTTTTCAAGAGTACCATGGTTCGGTTGTTTGGTCCTCACAATAGTTTGGTTTGTGTTCACACCTCTCCAAACGAAACGGACTATTGATTTTAAAGGAACCATGGTTCACTTAAAACGGACCAAACAGGGTAGGTGTGAACGCGCCCTGAGTGTAAAATTGTACTATGTCGGTCTAAAAGTAAAAGTCCACGAAGATAGTACTGTCACCCTGTGCTCAGTGATGCAGTGAGGCACAGTGATGCATTATAAAGTCTGATGGCTGTTGGAATGAAGGACTTCCTGTGCCGTTCAGTGCTATATCTCGGGAGTCTTAGTCTAGCACTGAACATGCTCCTCCTGTCAGCCAAGTCTATGTATAGTGGGTGGGAGGGGTTGTCCCTGATGGCATGGAGCTTAGCAAGGCTCCTCCTCTCTGCCACCACCGCTAGAGAGTCCAGCTCCACCCCTACCACGTTACTGGCCTTCCTGACCAGCTTATCCAGCCTGTTTGTGTCCCCCACTCTCAGTCCGCTGCCCCAGCAGGTCACAGCGTACAAGAAGGCGCCCGCCACCACCGACTCGTAGAACATCCTCAACATCCTTGTACAGACGTTGAAGGATCTCAGCCTTCTGAGGAAGTAGAGTCGGCTCTGGCCCTTCTTGTACAGTGCCTCTGCGTGTTTTTACCCATTCAGTTTGTTGTCGATGTGCACACCGAGGTATTTGTAGTCCTCAACCATGTCCACATCGACCCCCCTGATGGAAACGGGGGTCACAGGTGTACTCCTCCTCCTCCACAGCCAGTTCCCTGGTCTTCGTCACATTTAGCTGGAGGTGGTTCTTATCGCACCATGTGACGAAGTCCGCCACCAGTTCCCGGTATTCCTCCTTATCACCATCCTTTATACATCCCACTATCGCATCGAGTCATCAGAAAACTTTTGAAGGTGGCAGGACTCTGACCGATAGTGGAAGTTATTGGTGTGTAGACCCGGTGTTGCTGTCTGTCTAACACACATCCTTTTAGGCGCACATACTGTGGTCTTCCTGTCAGATAGTCAACAGCCCAGGACAACAGGGGGGCCTCTATCTATCTGCATCACCTCCCAACTTTTTTGATAATATATATAAACTAAAAATGCTAAATAAAATGCTAAATGTATGCTCTGATGAAGTAAGTATACAGCATACACATAAGGTGCAATATGCATACGGTATGTAGCCGTGACATACTTCATACGTTATACATTGTCCATTTAGGTGGGAGTCAGACACGCTCAGTGATGGAAGTTCCTAGTAGTTGGGTGTCAGGCAGCGGTCCCTGCCCAACTGTTGTGGAGCCTGATGGCCGCTGGTATGAAGGACTGTCCGCGGCGGTTAGTTGAGTGTCGGGGGGGGTATGAGAAATTGATGAAATTGATGAAATTGCAATATATCTCAATACGGTGGTACCGTGACTTAAGTATGGTGGGGCCTTTGGTGATTCCCACCCTAATCTATATGTATATTGTAATGTATATGTATATTGTAATGTATATGTATATTGTAATGTATATGTATATTGTAATGTAAATGTATATTGTAATTAGGGATGCTCGATATTGGCTTTTTTACCGATACCGATATACCGATATTGTCCAACTCTTAATTTCCGATACCGATATCAACCGATACCGATATATGCAGGGTCCCCCCCCCCCCTGCATATATCCCTTTATATAATTAATAATTTCAGGTAATTAACATTACATATGTCTTGTTGTGGAATTAACACAACATTATGCATACTTTTGACAATAAATAAAACCAGAATTTGTTCTTACTTGCTTGCCTGGGTAAATAAAGGTTATAGAAATGTAAAAATAAAAAAACGATACCGATATTTTCCGATATCACATTTTAATGCCAATATCGGACATCCCTAATTGTAATGTATATTGTAGTGTATTTTGCTTGATAAATGAGGTTGGGCTTAATTTACTTGCCCATTAACAACATACCCTTACTGTGTTGTTGGGTTAGGGTTAGGGTTACATCATCCTTCAGGACGCCCACGCATTGTGTTTCTCTAGGTGGCCGTGACCTGGATGATGAAAACAATGCTTCTCTTTTCACTGTTTCTAGAACAGCTCTTATCTGACTCATCAGTGACCTATTAATAACCTGAATATACACCTCATCCCATTGTTGCAGTTTGCGTTAGCTCTGTTTCCATGGTAATAAATGGGATATTCTGCGTATGTATTCATTTATTTTTTGCCCTTTTCCCCCCAAGTTAATCGTTATGCCCCCTGGTTGTTGTTGTTGGAGGGTAACAATGGTAAATGGTGCATTTATATAGCGATTTTATCCAAAGCGCTTTCCCATTTTGTTCCTCACATTCACCCATTCATTCACACATTCACACACCGACTGCGGAGGCGACCATGCAAGGTGCCGACCTGCTCATCGGGAGCATTTTAGGGGTTAAGTGTCTTGCTCAAGGACACTTCGACACGCTGCCTGGGAGGAGCGGGATTCGAACCGGGAACCTTCGGATTACTAGACGACCACGACCACTCTACCTCCTGAGCCACTGTCGGCTGTGCTGCCCTTCTGTCGCTGTGGGGAGGGTGTAGACTACCACATGTCTCCTCTGTGGGGAGGGTGTAGACTACCACATGTCTCCTCTGTGGGGAGGGTGTAGACTACCACATGTCTCCTCTGTGGGGAGGGTGTAGACTACCACATGTCTCCTCTGTGGGGGGGGGGGTGTAGACTACCACATGTCTCCTCTGTTGGTCTGGGGAGGGTGTAGACTACCACATGTCTCCTCTGTTGGTCTGGGGAGGGTGTAGACTACCTCATGTCTCCTCTGTGGGGAGGGTGTAGACTACCTCATGTCTCCTCTGTGGGGAGGGTGTAGACTACCTCATGCCTCCTCTGTGGGGAGGGTGTAGACTACCACATGTCTCCTCTGTGGGGAGGGTGTAGACTACCACATGTCTCCTCTGTGGGGAGGGTGTAGACTACCACATGTCTCCTCTGTGGGGAGGGTGTAGACTACCACATGTCTCCTCTGTGGGTGGGGAGGGTGTAGACTACCACATGTCTCCTCTGTGGGGAGGGTGTAGACTACCACATGTCTCCTTTGTGGGGAGGGTGTAGACTACCACATGTCTCCTCTGTGGGGAGGGTGTAGACTACCACATGTCTCCTCTGTGGGGAGGGTGTAGACTACCACATGCCTCCTCTGTCGGTCTAGGGATGGTGTAGACTACCACATGTCTCCTCTGTCGGTCTGGGGAGGGTGTAGACTACCTCATGTCTCCTCTGTCGGTCTGGGGAGGGTGTAGACTACCACATGTCTCCTCTGTCGGTCTGGGGAGGGTGTAGACTACCTCATGCCTCCTCTGTCGTTCTGGGGAGGGTGTAGACTACCACATGTCTCCTCTGTCGGTCTGGGGAGGGTGTAGACTACCACATGTCTCCTCTGTCGCTGTGGGGAGGGTGTAGACTACCACATGTCTCCTCTGTGGGGAGGGTGTAGACTACCACATGTCTCCTCTGTGGGGAGGGTGTAGACTACCACATGTCTCCTCTGTGGGGAGGGTGTAGACTACCACATGTCTCCTCTGTGGGGAGGGTGTAGACTACCACATGTCTCCTCTGTGGGGAGGGTGTAGACTACCACATGTCTCCTCTGTGGGGAGGGTGTAGACTATCACATGACAGCTGACAGTTTCACTGGGAGAGCGTAACGCACATGGACGCTCACGCTACATGTATCTCTCC
>NC_140181.1:8553705-8598705 GCF_963971535.1 Notolepis coatsorum | reverse complement strand
TTAGCGGGTGGGAAGTCGATGGGTGGTAATCTGGACGTTGTGGACAGCGACTCCTACAGGTCGGTTGGGGGACGCCTGCACAGCAGAGACGACAGGAAATGGCGGGGGTAGTGTGAGCCTCCCACACGTTACACCTCGCCAATGAGAGTCCGCGCTGGCAGGTGAAAAGATGTGACAGGCTGCCTCCTCGTGTATCGGAGGGGACACGTGATGCAAGGCTTCTATCCTCCCTACAACCGGCCAGTGGGGGGCATATGCGAGCAACGTTCAAGACAGGGGAGGGGAGAATTGGCACAGTGGAATTGGGATGGGAGAAAAAAAGAAAAAGAGGAGAAAAGGTGAAAAAATTAAGTGACTTTTCCATTTTTTTTTTAAGTGACATTTTGTTTAAACACACTTGACAAAGGCCACAGGCCGAAACGTTGTGTTTATTTGAATAAAACTTGGACTACAGACGGTGTGCTGACTTCTTTTTGCAACTTTACAGATCTATTTTTGAGTCAAGCACCCCCGTGACGACACTTTGGATGTGTCTTTTCTACTACTCCAGTTTCCTCCCTCACATAAACACATAGGTACATACTATAATAATAATAATAATAATAATAATAATAATAATAATAATAATAATAATAATAATAATAATAACACTTTTATCCAAAGCGCTTTTCAATTTGTTCCTCACATTTTACCCATTCACTCACACATTTTGGTTTGATTTTATTACGGATCCCCATTAGCTGGTGCCATAGCAACCAGCTAGTCTTCCTGGGGTCCACACAACAACAAAAAAACATACAAAAACAATTATTATTGCAAAACAAAATGATTAAAAGTCAGTACTCGACACACGATGCATAATGCAACTAACAATTAAGATGGCTAAAATTACATGCAAGCAATGCAAGGTGCCAACCTGCTCATCGGGAGCAGTTATGGGGTTAAGCGTCTTCTTGCTCAAGGACACATCGACACGCTGCCCGGGAAGGAGGAGGAGCGGGAATCGAACAGGGGAACCTCCGGATTACCAAACGACTGCTCTACCTCCCGAGGCACTGTCGCCCCAAGATAAGATATTCCTTTATTGATTCCCTTTTGGGGCGTCATAGATAGCAGCATGGCGGGGGGGGGGGGGGGGGGGTACAGGTATGGGCACCCCACACAGGTATGGGCAGGGTAATACTAGAAAGTATAGGCAATACAATTATATCTGAATATAAAATTGTGAGATCAAATAAACGGTGTAAACAAAGGTACAGATGAGGGTCTGTGTGCCCTACGTCGCTGGCAGAAGAAGACCTCGTAACTCCAAAAACCCAACTTTTCAGGAGAGGAAAAAAACGAACACAGATTTGAGGGCAAACAGAGTTACGACGAGGTTTAGACAGATGATCGGTTTAACTTCAATGCTTTGCTTTCCCATTGTTTAAACGTTGTAAAACCACACACACACAGGAGGAGGATCTACTGAGTTGAAAAAATGGAGTTATGAGGTTTTCTTCCGCCAGCGACGTTATGATATATGATGATATATATATATATATGATATATAGATGAGGGTACTGGCATTACAGCGAGAGGTGGACCCCGGAAGCCTGTCTGTGGCTGAACCACTGCAGTAGTTAGGATGGGTCAAATGCAGAGGGATAATACAGTACAACTTATGACCTCATAAGGAACTATATGTTTCTATTTAACCCCAGATATGTATTTAATGCTATCTGAATGAGACTTGTGGAAAATATGGCATTTATATAGAGCTTTTATCCAAAGCGCTTTACAATTTGTTCCTCACATTTTACCCACTCACTCACACATTCACACACCGACGGCGGAGGCGACCATGCAAGGTGCCAACCTGCTCATCGGGAGCAGTTAGGGGGTTAAGTGTCTTGCTCAAGGACACTTTGACACGCTGCCCGGGAGGAGCGGGAATCGAACCGAGAACCTCCGGAGTCTATACATGTATGTGGACAAAACTGTGAAAAATCTTTCATTGCTTTTCACACAAAATGCATTCAATGACCACATTTTGCCCAAATCCATGAACTCTGTTCTGGTTCGTACTCGTGCAGTTTCAGCTGAGAGCCGGTCCAGGTGTCCTGTTTGTGTTTCAGCTGAGAGCCGGTCTGTCCAGGTGTCCTGTTTGTAGAGAACTTCTGTTACCAAACACACACTGAGGAGCGGCTTCGCTGTGATTTAGTTTGGAAAATATATCAAGGAATGTTGGCGAGGATAGAAGAGAGACAGGTTGGCAGGGAGAGAGAGAGGCAGGTTGGCAAGAGAGAGAGAGAGGCAGGTTGGCAGGAGAGAGAGAGAGGCAGGTTGGCAGGGAGGGAGAGACAGGTTGGCAAGAGAGAGAGAGGCAGGTTGGCAGGGAGAGAGAAACAGGTTGGCAAGAGAGAGAGAGAGGCAGGTTGGCAGGGAGAGAGAGAGGCAGGTTGGCAGGGAGAGTGAGACAGGGAGAGAGAGACAGGTTAGCAGGGAGAGAGAAACAGGTTGGCAAGAGAGAGAGAGAGACAGGTTAGCAGGGAGAGAGAGAGGCAGGTTGGCAGGGAGAGAGAGGCAGGTTGGCAGGGAGAGAGAGACAGGTTGGCAGGGAGGGAGAGACAGGTTGGCAGGGCAGGTTGGCAGGGAGAGAGAGGCAGGTTGGCAGGGAGAGAGAGACAGGTTGGCAGGGAGAGAGAGGCAGGTTGGCAGGGAGGGAGAGACAGGTTGGCAGGGCAGGTTGGCAGGGAGAGAGAGGCAGGTTGGCAGGGAGGGAGAGACAGGTTGGCAGGGCAGGTTGGCAGGGAGAGAGAGGCAGGTTGGCAGGGAGGGAGAGACAGGTTGGCAGGGAGGGAGAGACAGGTTGGCAGGGCAGGTTGGCAGGGAGAGAGAGACAGGTTGGCAGGGAGAGAGAGACAGGTTGGCAAGAGAGAGTGAGAGACAGGTTAGCAGGGAGAGAGAGAGGCAGGTTGGCAGGGAGAGATAGACAGGTTGGCAGGGAGAGAGAGACAGGTTAGCAGGGAGAGAGAGACAGGTTGGCAGGGAGAGAGAGGCAGGTTGGCAGGGAGAGGGAGACAGGGAGAGAGAGACAGGTTAGCAGGGAGAGAGAGACAGGTTGGCAGGGAGAGAGAGACAGGTTGGCAGGGAGAGGGAGACAGGTTGGCAAGAGAGAGAGAGAGGCAGGTTGGCAGGGAGAGAGAAACAGGTTGGCAAGAGAGAGTGAGACAGGTTGGCAAGAGAGAGAGTGAGGCAGGTTGGCAGGGAGAGAGAGACAGGTTGGCAAGAGAGAGTGAGACAGGTTGGCAAGAGAGAGAGTGAGGCAGGTTGGCAGGGAGAGAGAGACAGGTTGGCAGGGAGGGAGAGGCAGGTTGGCAAGAGAGAGTGAGACAGGTTGGCAAGAGAGAGAGAGAGGCAGGTTGGCAGGGATAGAGAGACAGGTTAGCAGGGAGAGAGAGACAGGTTGGCAGGGAGAGGGAGACAGGGAGAGAGAGACAGGTTAGCAGGGAGAGAGAGGCAGGTTGGCAGGGAGAGAGAGACAGGTTGGCAGGGAGAGAGAGACAGGTTGGCAGGGAGAGGGAGACAGGGAGAGAGAGACAGGTTAGCAGGGAGAGAGAGGCAGGTTGGCAGGGAGAGAGAGACAGGTTGGCAGGGAGAGAGAGACAGGTTGGCAGGGAGAGAGAGACAGGTTGGCAGGACAGGGAGACAGGTTAGCAGGGAGAGAGAGGTTGAGGTTGAATCAAGAATCAAGAGGTTTATTTGTCACATACATACCAGGGCATACAGTGAAATGCGGGTGGTCATGCCCGCATCGATTGTGCAATAATACAATAATAAAATAGACATAGAAAAAAAACAGGTAAGACATAAGATGTGCATGATAAAAATAGACATGCTAAATTCCTGAGAAGGCACTGGTTCCTATGTACACTACTATACAATATAACATTTTAACTCTGTCATTATGTTATGCTTACTATATCTAAACTATACTATACAAGAACCACGTATGTTCTTTCCTTAAAGTGACTTTTCCATTTTGTTTAAAGTGACATTTTGTTTAAAGTGACATTTTGTTTAAAGTGATTGCAGTGTGTGTGTGTGTGTGTGTGTGTGTGTGTGTGTGTGTGTGTGTGTGTGTGTGTGTGTGTGTGTGTGTGTGTGTGTGTGTGTGTGTGTGTGTGTGTGTGTGTGTGTGTGTGTGTGTGTGTGTGTGTGTGTGTGTGTGTGTGTGTGTGTGTGTGTGTGTGTGTGTGTGTGCACAATTGGAGGTGGGCTTCCCACTCTCCAAGACATTTACAACAAGCGTTGCAGGGGTAAGGCTAAGAGAATAATCAAAGATAGCCACCCAAACAACTGCCTCTTTGAACTGCTGCGGTCAGGCAAGCGCTACCGGAGTCTCATGGCCGGTACAGAGAGACTCAGAAGGAGCTTCTATCCTGGGCCCAGGAGTTCAAAACGTTTAATCCCTATCTGATCCGATCAGATTTTTAAATCCCATTTTTTGTGATCCAGGATCAGACAACTCGGCCAGATTTTGTCCCGGTATTTCAAAGTAATCCAGGATAGGATCACCCTGATCCAGATTGAGTCTTTTCAAGATGACTAGATCCTGAATATCAGTGCTTTAATCCTACCAATCTCCATCTAGTGGATATGGAAAAAAAGGAAGACAAGGACCACATTGCAGAGACATCTATAATGTCTAATTATTATTGTTAAATACATAAAGGACATAAAATCATAATGGAATTGTTTTTTTTTTTTTTTTTTTTAATACTCCCACTAGGGTAACAACAAAAAACCTTCATTCAAAGGCAGCTGGATCATCCAGACGTGCTTTGAGGAGCTGAATTCTAAGTGAGATTTCAGTTTGCTGAAGGTGATGAGTGATGATTGCTGCACGTATCCGCTTCAAGGCCCTCGACCTAGCATAGCGTGCGGCAAAGGGAACCGCTCCCGCCTACCTCCGGTCAATGGTCTCTAACTACACACCCTTAAGACCCCTACGCTCTGCATCTTCTGGCCGCCTCAGATCTACTCCTATCCAAGCTCCCGGAGGGTCATCAAAGAGAAGCCGCCTATTCTCAGTCCTTGCCCCACAATGGTGGAATGAACTACCCACCCCAGTTAGGACAGCCGAAACACGTCCAATCTTTCGCCGTCGACTAAAGACTCACTTCTTCAACCATTATCTGAAATGATAAAAAAAAATAAAATATCTAACGCTGACTAACCTTACTGTCATGCACTTGTCCTAATAAACTAACCTACACTGTAACACGCAACACTTTGATGAACATTGTTACTCAGCTGATAGAGTTATACCCTTCTTGCTGTCTTGTCGCACAGAACTTGTAAATCGCTTTGGATAAAAGCGTCAGCTAAATGACTAAATGTAAAATGTAATGTAATGTAATGATGACAGATGGACTTTTTTTTGTTGAAGATATTTTTTTAATTACATTTGTGATTGACAATCATTGTTGTGATACTTTTATGAGCATAAACATTTATGTCATCAGCATTTGGTTGAAAACAAAATAGGCCACCATTAATGTGACCAAAAAATTTTAAAAATGTAATAGCCATGAAGGCTAGGAATTGTGTATTATTTCAGTTAACAAACGGCGGTATTATTATATTGAAACATATTTTTAAATAAATTGTATAGTACATTTTGCTCTGGTAATCCACTGGAAATCCACCCCTCTGGTGGGATCAAGATAATCCAGTTTTTTTTTATCAAATTGATCCCAATCCTGTGTTGTCGGTTTGAAATACCCGTTTTGAAGATTTTATCCAGATTAAAGCTTGGATTTTATTTCCTGATCTGATCGGATATCAAAATGATCCTGATCCTGTTTTTTGGTTTTGAACTACCCACAATCCAAATCTGATCCGATCAGATAGGGATTAAAAGTTTAAGTTTTGAACTCCTGGGCCCAGGCCATCAGGATGCTCAATGACAATAACACTATGTAACAAACCATCAAATACTTTAGACACTTTAACACACTTTATATTTATTAGTAAAGAGATTTGCACTACAACTCATACCTCACTGCACCTTACCCTAAGTTGTACCTCATTCCATTTCTGCATTGTACTGTATATTGTATTGTAACTCAGTTACAAATTTTTTCTACTCTGTATTGTATATTGTATATATGTATATTGAACACTTTTGTTTACACTTGTTTACGTACTTTTGACTTTCTATTTCATACTTATCTATTTTTATCTAGCACACTCTCAGGAGCAAAACAGAAAAAAGCATTTCATATAAAAGTATTCTGTATTTTTGTATGACAACTAATAAAGAAACTTGAAACTTGAAACTTGAACTTTTGTGTGTGTGTGTGCTCATGTGTACTTGTGAGTGGAGAGTTCAGTGTTCAGTGCTCTGATGGCCTGGGGGAAGAAGCTGAGCCGGAGTCTCTCTGTTCTCGTAGCGTGTGTCCGTAGGCGCTTGCCTGACCGCAGCAGGTTGGCAGGGAGAGGGAGACAGGGAGAGACAGGTTGGCAGGGAGAGAGAGACAGGTTGGCAGGGAGAGAGACAGGTTGGCAGGGAGACAAGGAGAGAGAGACAGGTTGGCAGGGAGAGAGAGACCGGTTGGCAGGGAGAGGGAGACAGGGAAAGAGAGACAGGTTAGCAGGGAGAGAGAGACAGGTTGGCAGGGAGAGAGAGACAGGTTGGCAGGGAGAGAGAGACAGGTTGGCAGGGAGAGAGACAGGGAAAGAGAGACAGGTTAGCAGGGAGAGAGAGACCGGTTGGCAGGGAGAGGGAGACAGGGAAAGAGAGACAGGTTAGCAGGGAGAGAGAGACAGGTTGGCAGGGAGAGAGAGACAGGTTGGCAGGGAGAGAGACAGGTTGGCAGGGAGAGAGAGACAGGTTGGCAGGGAGAGAGACAGGTTGGCAGGGATAGAGAGACAGGTTGGCAGGGAGAGAGAGACAGGTTGGCAGGGAGAGAGACAGGTTGGCAGGGATAGAGAGACATGCTAGCACTGCAGGGAGAGAGACAGGCTAGCAGGGAGAGAGAGACAGGTTAGCAGGGAGAGAGGGAGAGAGAGACAGGTTAGCAGGGAGAGAGAGACAGGTTGGCAGGGAGAGAGAGACAGGTTGGCAGGGAGAGAGAGACATGCTAGCACTGCAGGGAGAGAGACAGGCTAGCAGGGATAGAGAGACAGGTTAGCAGGGAGAGAGAGACAGGTTAGCAGGGAGAGAGAGAGACAGGTTAGCAGGGAGAGAGAGACAGGTTAGCAGGGAGAGAGAGAGACAGGTTAGCATGTAGAGAGAGAGACATGTTGGAGGACAAAGCGGAGGAAGACCTTTGTCTCATCGGGTCTCTGGTAAGATAAGGGCCACAATTATTGACCATGTTGTAAAAACCACAAGATTTAACATTGATGTCAATATGTGAATGTAGGAGAACTATAACCATCACAGTACTGTACAGTATGATATTATACTACATGTTGTTAGTACTAGAACCATTACAGTACTGTACTGTATATTATACTATACATGTTGTTAGTACTAGAACCACCACAGTACTGTACAGTATGATATTATACTATACATGTTGTTAGTACTAGAACCATTACAGTACTGTACTGTATATTATACTATACACGTTGTTACTAGAACCACCACAGTACTGTACAGTATGATATTATGATTAGTGCTGTCAAACGATTAAAATATTTAACTCAATTAATCGCATGATTGTCCATAGTTAACTCGCGATTAATAGCAAATTAATCGCATTTTTTTTTTTTACCTTAAACGGATATTTTTCAAGTTCCAAGTTTTAATACTCTTATCAACATGCGAGTCAACAAATGCTTGCTTTATGCAGCCGTTTAACACAAAAGGATGACCCTCATGCATTGCAAATTTGCATCAAATTCAAAACAGAGTGATGCACAAAATAACTTAAAAGAAAATAATAATTTAAAACAATGAATAAAGTGTGCATGAAATAATAGGGGAAAGAAAACGTTAGGAACTTGTTACATTCACACACACAAGGGCTGATTAATCACACACCCCCCTCTCTCCCTCACACACACACTCTCCCAGCTCTCTTTCTCTCTTGCCCCTTCCTCATCTCTCTCACCCCCCTCTCTCTCTATATCTCACACACACACACACACACACACACACACACACACACACACACACACACACACACACACACACACACACACACACACACACACACACACACACACACACACACACACACACACACACACACACACACACACACACACACACACACACACACACACTTCAGAAACAAACATAGTATCAATGAGAGCATCAATAATACACCTGAGTGAAGTCTAGTAAAAAAAAAAAAGAGAAAAAAAAAGTAAAAATTGTTTTTAGTTAATCTTGAGTTAAAAAGAATAGTGGCATTAATAGAATCGGGAGTTAACGCGTTAATATCGCGTTAACTTTGACAGCCTTAATTATGATATATGTCTGCCCCGTTGTTCTGACTACGTTCCTTTCTGGCCCGGGTGATGCGCGGCGTGCACACCGAGTCTGACGTACAGTATACGGTGAACAGGTCTATTATACATGTTGTTGTTAGTACAGTCAATAAAGTATAAACATATTATTCTTGTTCTATAGTGAAATAGGCAGTTATGTGAAAACACATTGAGACGTAAAGGTCATGTATGTAAGGATAGAGGATGTAACGCTCTCCCTGCTGTTAGTGTTTTCTAGGTCAGTGTTATGACTGACGTTTTTTTTTTCAGATAATGGTTGAAGAAGTGCGTCTTTAGTCGACGTCGAAATATTGGACGGGTTTCGGCCTAACGGCTCTATACGTTCTGAGTGAGAATTGAACAGCATTTTTAATACTGAAGCAAACATGGAATTCAAACCACATCTCCACAAAGACCAAACTCTGCATCTTCAACACCAATGTCAAATCAGTTCTATTATATGGAGCGGAAACATAGAGAACCACAAAAGCAACCTCAAACAAACTGTAAACCTTCATAAACAGATGTTTACGACACATCCTGGGAATCTACTGGCCAAACACCATCACAAACTAACAGCTCTGGCAAACCACTCAACAAGAACCACTTGAAACCCTAATCAAACGCAGGAAATGGGGCTGGATTGGACACACCCTGAGAAAACCATCCTCCAACACAACCAGGCAGGCCTTAACCTGGAACCCACAGGGGAAGAGAAAGCCAGGAAGACCCAGAAACAGCTGGAGAAGGTCTGTCGAGGCGGATCTCAAGGAAGAAAGAACATCATGGAAGGAAGCAGAGAAATTCGCCCAACACCGAACCAGCTGGAGAGATTTCATGAATGACCTATGCTCCCCAAAGAGCAAAAGGGTTTAAGTCAAGTTAAGTCAAGTTCTGGTCGAATGAGCTGCTTCTGGGACGCGTACAGTATATGAAGTGGTTTGGTGGTTTGAGTGAGTTTCGGAAGTGAGATGAACTGTTTGGCCAAGATGCATGTTGGTAATTCTTTATTTATTTACTTTATCATTTTATTGATCCTTTATTTCACCGGGTTTGACCCAGGATCTGCTTTACAAGGGAGACGCCTAGAATAGCAGCAACACAGAGTTTCAGAATAAACACATACGACGTTACAGATAAAAGTGTCCTGATCTATGGAACTTGTGATTAAGACCACAGCACACCATGCCAACAACTACAAGCTGTCACACGGTAAGTACCGACTAATGAGGAAGGATCTACACTACAGTATAGGTTAAAATAAAAATAAAAAACACATTGCCCCCCTTACCTGCAGAAATTAGATTAGATTAGATTAGATTCAAATGTATTGTCATCATACAGCACAAGTATAGTACAACGAAAAGAAGTTTGCCATCCAACCAGAGTGCAAATGTAACAGTAAAGTGCAACAGCAATATATAATGTACAGGTGATTAAACTGGTCAAAAATATATATAAATGACTTAACGTGTGAGAGGAGGTGTTAGGTTGTAGTTGTTGGTGTGCTGTGGTCTTTACATTTACATTTACATTTAGTCATTTAGCTGAACGCTTTTATCCAAAACGACGGCGAAAGATTGGACATGTTTCGGCTGTCCTAACTGGGGTGGGTAGTTCATTCCACCATTGTGGGGCAAGGACTGAGAATAGGCGACTTCTCTTTGATAATAATAATAATAATAATAATAATAATAATAATAATAATAATAATAATAATAATAATAATAATAATAATAATAATAATAATAATAATAATAATAATAATAATAATAATAATAATAATAATAATAATAATAATAATAATAATAATAATAATAATAATAATAATAATAATAATAATAATAATAATAATAATAATAATAATAATAATAATAATAATAATAATAATAATAATAATAATAATAATAATAATAATAATAATAATAATAATAATAATATAATAATAATAATAATAATAATAATAATAATAATAATAATCTCTCTTCTCTTTGATGACCCTCCCGGAGCTTGGATAGGAGTAGGTCTGAGGCGGCCAGAAGATGCAGAGCGTAGGGGTCTTGAGGGTGTGTAGTTAGAGACCATTGACCGGAGGTAGGCGGGAGCGGTTCCCTTTGCCGTCTTTAGCACAAGGCTGAAGGCTGCGTTCCATAGATCAGGACACCAGTGCCAATAAACCCTCAAACCCAATTTCCCCAAGGGGATCAATAAAGGAGTATCTTATCTTATCTTATCTTATAGCATGAGCTCGAGTGTGTTATTGCTTTTACACAATCCTTTCAAGAACAAAGCTTCATCTTTGTTCCTCCGGCAACAACAATGAGCGTCAGGCGCCAGGTGGCTCCTTGACTGCGGTTATTAAAGCACTCGAGGGGTCAAAGCCTCTCGTCCAATCACATGGCAACACAACAGAACTAACTGTGGTATCAGTGTGATCATCATTATTGTGAGTGCTACCCGGAATGTGATGACACAAGCCTGCTGGGATGTCCCAGAGGGGAGGTGTGTTCAGGGCCGGACGTCTCACAAACTTCACCCCTGCCCCCCCCCCACCCGCCCCCCAAATAAATATGTCAAAATATTGGTTCTAAGTGGCGAACCATGTAACGCGCTGCATCGCGGCACGGCCGACCCGGGTTCGATTCCCCGACCCGGCGTCATTTGCCAAATGTCTTCCCCCCACTCTGTCTCCCGTTCTTCCTCTCTCTCTCTCTCTCTACTGGACTGCCCAGTAGTAAAAAGCGATAAACACTAAAAAAATATATCTTAAAAAAATATATATATTGGTTGCAGATATAGAAGGGGGTACAAAAAACTTAAAACACAAATAATATTAATAATCGAATTATTTAAATGATTTTGGCGCCTCCCTCTGAGTGGCGCTCTAGGCTACCTCTTATGTCAGCTATAATATAGGAAGCTCTGCCACTGGGTCTGTTCCAATTTTAGTTCATTCAATCAGGGAATGGGTTTTCTTCAAAAAACCTTTTCATTAATAAATGTGTTTCTCTCTCTCTCTCTCCCTCTCCCTCTTCCTCTCCCTCTCCATCTCCCCCTCTCTCTCTCCCTCTCTCTCTCTCTCTCTCTCTCTCTCTGCGTTGACAGCCTTCCCCTCGCCTCTCCATTGAATGCTGTCCAGTGAGGCAGAAACGGTACACAACATAAATCATCTTTAGGGGACGAGGGGAAGGACATGTATATAGACTCTCTCACGGGGGACGTATTGCACTGTAAGTCTCCAGTCTCTGCAGCTCTAAGAAAATTAATGGACTATTAATAGATCACTCCTTTAGCTTCATCACAGCTGTGGTCTCATGAGCAAAGCCTCCTAATATACATCTCTATCTGATAAGGCAGCTGGATTTAGAATGTTTAAGATGCAGTTTAAAAAAGAAGAAATCGCTTAGCTTTTCCTTCACTTAGTTACTGTAGATAGTAAATTATAACATACCTTATGCATACTGCACCTTATGTGATACTGTGAATACTGTATATTTCAGTTAGTTAGATAGTAAATTATATTGCCTTATTTGTTTACACTGCTTGTGTTGTTTTTACTACCTGTGCCATATGCTGCTATGATGCCTGAATTTCCCCCAAGGGGATCAATAAAGGAATATCTTATCTTAGCTTAGCTATTAGCATCAGGTCACCTGATCCATCAGTGCATTCTCTGCCACATCCGGTCATATAGGGTTAGTTAGCAATTTTGGCTTTTCAAAAATGTAACGTTAACCCTTTCACTACCACACTAAAGAAGGTTAATCTTTCACTACCACACTAACAGATGGTTAACCGTCTGTAGTGTGGTAGTGAAAGGGTTAACCGTCTGTAGTGTGGTAGTGAAAGGGTTAACCGTCTGTAGTGTGGTAGTGAAAGGGTTAACCGTCTGTAGTGTGGTAGTGAAAGGGTTAACCGTCTGTAGTGTGGTAGTGAAAGGGTTAACCGTCTGTAGTGTGGTAGTGAAAGGGTTAACCGTCTGTAGTGTGGTAGTGAAAGGGTTAACCGTCTGTAGTGTGGTAGTGAAAGGGTTAACCGTGTAGGTGTATGAGTACAACAGGCTGTGGGTAAAGCGAGGGTGTGCCCACCACGCAGGGGGGAGGGAAACATAGGGAGATCAAATACAGTAACAAATTAAAGAAATTTATAAAAGTGTATTAATACAATACAAAAAAAATACCCCTCAAAACCTAATAAAATACCTTAAAAAGAAATCAAAATCAATCATCAATCAACGAAGATATATATAAAATATAATTAAACCCAGGTTCTGCTTCTCCTGATCCAGCTCTTGACTTTGACTTTAAAAGAGGAATAGGGGCTATGCCCGCAGCGATTGTGCAATAATACAAGTAATAAGAATAAGAATAAGACATAGAATAAGACATAACAGGTATAATGTACATACAGTTTACAAAAAGCATGGTAAAGACATGCTAAGGTCCTGCGATAGTGCAATACAGTGTTAGCTACGGATTGGCACTGGGTCTTATGTACACTACAATACTATACAATATACAGTTATACTATCTTATACTATACAATCCTTATACTATCCTTATGCTATCTTGCTATATCCATCTATTTACTATACAAGAACCACTCCCGTTCTTTTTTTAAAGTGACCTTTTCATTGTGGTCACTTTTATTCAACATTTATTCAAATGTAGCCAAGAGTAAAGACCCTAACCCTAGTGTTTGTCACACGTGTTTGTAGTCCTAAGAGCGAGGAAAACTACACTACCCAGCTCATGCCAGCCCCTGTCAAAGTTGGAGCCGTCTGGCGTGAAATAACTTTTTTTTCCGTGATTATGTCTCACGGGTCGAACAAACCTGAATGTTATTGCCATAAAATAGAACGTAGTTTGTTTTTTTACCTTTATTTTTTATTACAAAAAAGTAACTGTACAGTACTTACAGTAGATTTCATTCACAGTCTTTGCTGCCCTGTTACGGGGGCGCCTGGTTGTACTAAATCCAGATTGACCTCTGCCATTGGAAAGATGAGATTTGGCCCGATCCATAAATGTATGATATGGCCATAATACAGTAATTTATAGGCCTGATATTCTATATTCCATATTCATATTTAAAATTGCATCTCAAGGAGGTGCTGAATGAGCTCAGTGGCAATTGTCCACGTCTGGTCAATGTTAGCATGGTGTTATTCACCGTCAAAGATGAGACAAAATAAATTAAAATGATAATAATTGATATTCTCCTTTGGTTCATTACAATTTACTCAAGCCTATAGTAACAAACACAATATTTCTGACATCCATAGATGTCCCTACTGTATATACCAAGGACATGCAAATGGACCTTGTAGAAGTGGAGCAATCCTCCATTTACTTGGGTATGTGTTACGAATCGATGTGCAGGTAAGTGGGAGTTCCAATGGTCGAGGAAAGAGACGGAGAAGTGTTTGCTCTTCAAAACAAAGGTGTAACTGAGGGGTTACAAAACCCTGACTGTATTAAAGATTGTGATAGATTAAACCACTACTACATATTATTATTACTTGCCAGACAGTACAGTTAAATATGGCAGACACTCAATAGACGGCACGGTGACAAAGAGATAACGTTTACAGTATTTTATTATCAATGTCAAATATACAACTGAGAATTACTTGGTCGCTCTTTTATGGCGAATGATATTAGAATGTCAGAGTATCAAAGTCAGTGGGAATGAATAATTCCTAGGCTAAGGATACTAGACCGGAACGCTGCATGGCGTGAGATGGCGATATAGGGGGGCAAACGAGGGTATAGCTGGAGACTGGTGATTTCCTCCACGGAGTGGTAAGCTCCAGAGCAGTGGTTCCCAACCTTTTTCCCCCCAGGGACCCCCAAACATCTCTGATGAAATTCGCGGACCCCCTCCTAATAAGATACCATAAAATACTTTTTTTTTTTCATTTTAATAACAAACTGCTTATACACAGGCATATGCATCACAATTAGACCCACTATGCTTCTTTGACTTGTGCCTTCAATCAACAAATCTCATCTTGCACCATATGCATTTCAAAATGTTTGGCCAATATTCAAATGCTGTATTCATCCTCTCAAATCAGTCCCTAATGGTGAACGGTTTGCATTTATGGAACAAATCAATGCAACAAATTAAACTAAATATGAGACAGGAAATTCCAATCAGTAGCAGAGAGAATCTGTCCTAGCTGGGTTTAATACCTTTTTTTTGTCATTTTAATAACAAACTGCTTATACACAGGCATATGCATCACAATTAGACCCACTATGCTTCTTTAACTTGTGCCTTCAATCAACAAATCTCATCTTGCACCATATGCATTTCAAAATGTTTGGCCAATATTCAAATCCTGTATTCATCCTCTCAAATCAGTCCCTAATGGTGAACGGTTTGCATTTATGGAACAAATCAATGCAACAAATTAAACTAAATATGAGACAGGAAATTCCAATCAGTAGCAGAGAGAATCTGTCCTAGCTGGGTTTAATACCTTTTTTTTGTCATTTTAATAACAAACTGCTTATACACAGGCATATGCATCATAATTAGACCCACTATGCTTCTTTGACTTGTGCCTTCAATCAACAAATCTAATCTTGCACCTTATGTATTTCAAAATGTTGGCCAATATTCAAATCCTGTATTCATCCTCTCAAATCAGGCCCTAATATGGTGAACGGTTTGCATTTATGTTGAATGAAGTAAGAATCCACTGCAGTAAAAATATCCTCACCTCGAGTGGTGGTAGTAAGGTTGACTGACATGAGAATGTCCTGCTTCAGATCCTCATTTTCAATATATTGCACATAAACGATGAGCACAGCCTCGTCTGCGACAGTTGTAGTTTCATCAAGTTGTATGGCAAATGGACCCTTTCTAAGCTTTTCTGACAGCTGCTGCTCGCAATCACTTGACATCTTATCAATTCGGTATTTCACTACATTGTTCGAGAGTGGTACTGATTTTAGTTTATCCGCCACCTGTGGGCCGCACAGTTTCTAAACCATTTTGATGCAGGCTGGTTTGATGAGCTGCTCGCCAATATTGTGCGGTTTCTTTGCTTTTGCAATTAAAAGCGAACACTCAAAGGAGGCTTCGGTAGCCTTCTGTAAATCACTGCCACCCCTGCTCCACGCTACTCTAACATCAACAGGCTTGTTCGCCTTGAGAGACTGTTCTTTCCTCCGAAAAAAGTCTGGATCCTTCCCAACGGTTTCTGGGTGCTTAGACGCCTGATGTCTCTTCAGCTTGCTGGGCTTCAGGCTTGAGTTTGCCAACTTTTCTCCACAAATCACACACTCAGGTCGTTTGTCTGGTCCCTCAGTGAAGCCCATGGTGATGTAATTTTCGCGATTGCTGTAGGTCCTAACTTTTTTTGCAGATGAGCTGCCATCATCTCCTTTTCGTTTGTCACACATTTTCGCCTCTGGCGGCTGACTGCAGACGAGCCGAGAAAGTTAACTAGCGTGCTAGGCTAGCTACAGAAAGTGATACAGTCAACTGATTCGCGTTTTAGCGGCTACCCGGTAGCCTACTGTTAACATTCAAAAATCATGTCTAGATGTTTATTTATTTATCTTTATTTTTGTATTGTAGTGGAGAGACTATTCATGCTTCTGATGATAAAAAAAAATTAAAAAAAAAAAAAAAATACCTCAAATCATCTGTGGTCTGGCGGACCCCCTGCGCCCCCAGGCGGACCCCCAGGGGTCCGCGGACCCCAGGTTGGGAATCACTGCTCCAGAGGATTGAAGAATAGGCGGATACTCCGGCTGGTCACTGAAGAAAGGGGATCTCATACGGATCCGGTCCTTGTAATCCAAGTGCTCGATAGCAGGGTAATAGCTATCAATCCAGTGCCCGACGGCAGTGATGATAGCTAGCTAGCTTCGTTCTCGAAGCCAGCCCGATGCAGATCCTCAGGGTAGTTAAATCCAAACGACAATGGTATTAACGATGCTCTTCTCCACGGCACTACGCTTCCACAAGTCACTATAATCCACCAACAATGGTTCCACAATATCAAGGTCGTATCTAAGGAGCTACTAGTTATCCGTAACGATACACCGCTGTAGGTTCCACTGCTCACATGTCCAATAGTTCTGCTGCTAGGTTCACCTTGTGTTCTGATACTAATTACGTTAAGTCCACACACACTTGCTAAGGTTCACACTAGTTACTAGGTTCACGCTTCACTTCACGTTACTGTTGCACACCGAACTGCTAATGACGAACTGCTGCTGCTTGCGCCTTCCACAATATATACTTAGAGTGCTTTCTAGGGCGCAACCGAATCTCTTGTCCGGAATCAATGCGCTGGCCAAGGGCATGTCTCAACTTGTCCGAACTCGTCTTTGAACTTGTCTGGGGGGCGCGACTGCCGTGGGTGTCAAGGGCGTTGTCCAATGAGGAAAGCGAATAATGCTATGATTCAAACGGAGGCTTAAAGGGATATAGCTTATATATATAAATAATATACAAGTTATATAAAGTAATAAAACGTAGATTCTCAGTGTTAATCTGGCCCTTCAGAACAGCCGCCTCCTAATTAGTCCGCACCTAATTAGTAAATAAATGGGCACAGATTAATATTAGTGTCCAGTCAACTTCTCCATACTTTGTTATGAGGAGTTGGAACAATCTACAAAATCAGTGGGTCATGGTCGTCGTCAGGGGAGTCAGGGATCTCCGGCAGCTCTATCAACTTAGCCACAGGTCAGGTGTAAGTCCGCCCTTGGACGATGACTTCTGCCGCTCTGACCTTCCCATCTGCACCAGTAATCACTCTGCTTACACGGCCGGCCGGCCACGTAGCTCGGGGTAGTGACTGGTCTATTATCATGACGACTGTGTCCACCTTCAGGTTGTCCCTGTCCTTTACCCACTTCTGACGGGCTTGAAGGGATGGTAGATAGTGGAGGAGGAAGCGGGTCCAAAACTGGTCGGCCAGTACTTGGCTGTGTCTCCACATTCTCCGGCCGTTCATCTCATCTTGTCTGTACACCGCCTGTGGTAGGGCAGGGTCCAGCCGCCCCATCAAAAGGTAGTTTGGGGTGACGGGGTCGACGTCTGCTACGTCACTTGAGACGTAACCGAGGGGTTTAGAGTTCAAGACGCCCTCGATCTCCGTGAGGACTGTCATCAGGACTTCCTCAACCACGGTCTGGGCCTTGAGTTCTTCACCCATAGCCAGGAAGCTCTCTCTCAGTTCTGTGTCTCCTCCTCTGAAGTTTGTCCCTTGGTCGGACAACAACACTGATGGGGTTCCTCTCCGGGCTTGGAATCTCCGGAAGGACATGAGGAATGAGTCCGTACTCATGGTCTGGAGGATTTCAATATGAACAGCTCGGGTGGTCATACACTTGTACACAATGCCCCACCTCTTCTCTGTCCCTCTTCCTTTCTTGACGTTGAATGGGCCGAAGCAGTCCACGCCCGTGGAGTGGAAGGCCCGCTCGCCGAGTCGGAGGCGGCAGGGAGGCAGGTCGGCCATCATCGGGATACTGGGCTGTGCCCTCCACTTGCGACAGGTTAAGCAAGTCCGTTGGAAGCGACGTACAGCTTCTCTCCCTTGGAGTATCCAGAAGCGTCGTCGGATCTCAGCGAAGACTCTCTCGGCCCCCGCGTGGTGCACCACCTCGTCGTACTTCTGGATGATCAGCTCGGTTATCTTGTGTCGGCTGTTGAGGACGATGGGATGCTTAGCATCGTCAGTCACGTCCGGGGCCCGTCTCAATCGACCACCCACCCTAATGAGGTGCTGGGCGTCGAGCTCTGGGGCCAAGGTGAGGAGTCGACTGTCTGAGGGGACTGGCTTTTCCCCTGTCAGGCAGTCTAGTTCTTCTGGGAATGAGTCTCTTTGGGCTCTCCTTAGCAGAAGAAGTTCGGCTTCTTTGTAGTTCGATGCGTCAAGGTCTGTGGTGGGGGGAGTCTCAGGGTGGTGCCATAAGAATGTCCTTTTCTGAGCACTCTCAAGAGTTAAGCAGTCGTCTAGGTTCGGGTCCGTTGGAGCCGGGGCGTGCGTCAGCCCGCAGAACATAGACTTCTTGATCTCTGACTCATCTTGACTCGCCTCCCGTGGTGTGGGGGTAGGCCACTTCTCCTCCGGGAGCTTGAGGAACTCAGGACCGTCACTGTAAGGGTTAGGACGTGTGAGGTCGTCTAAGGACATCCCCCGTGTGATGACATCCGCTGGGTTCTGCTTGGTGTCAACGTATCTCCAACATGCTGCTCCTACCAAGTCTTGGATCTCGGTGACTCGGACTCCGACGAAAACCTTGTACCGACAGGAGTCGGACTGGATCCAGGTGAGCACAGTCATAGAGTCTGACCACAGGATGGTCTCTCGCACCGTTATGGTGAGTTCACTTTGTATCATCGTGGCGAGTTGCGCGCCTACCAGAGCTGCGCAGAGCTCTAGTCGCGGGATCGACTGTTGCTTGCGGGGAGCTATCCTCGAGCGGGCCAGGACGAAGGCTACGTGTACTTCTCCTCCCTCTTCTCGGGCTCTCAGGTAAGCCACCGATCCGTACGCCACTTCGGAGGCGTCACTGAAGACGTGCAGGTCTATCTGACACGTCTCCAGCCGTACTGTAGGGGGGAAGTAGCTCCGTTGAATGGTCACATCTTGGAGTGAGTCGAGTTCTCCCTCCCATTCTCTCCAGGTGGAAGCCAGGTGCTCGGGTATGGGGTCGTCCCAGCCCTGCTCCTTGTCCCACAGTTCTCGCACCAGCATCTTCGCCCGAGTGGTGTAAGGTAGGATACACCCCATTGGGTCGTATTGGCTGGCGAGTGTTCGGTACACACTCCGCCGAGTGGTCGGTAGAGTCTTGGACCTTCCCTTCTCCATGGTCAGGGGTGTGTGTTTATAATGGAGCGAGTCTGTTTTGAAACGCCAGACGAGGCCCAATGTCATTTCTTGCGCTTCACCTGGGGTGGTCGCCATCCAGGTCTCGCTGCTTGCTGCCTTTGTCTCTGGGGGGAGGCTGCGGAGGACTTGAGGGTCACTGCTGGCCCATTGCCTGAGGTCGAATCCACCTTTGACCAGGGAGGCTCGTAGCTTCAGTAAGATGCTCTCGGCTTCTTCTGGCGTAGATACGCTCTGTAGGCAGTTGTCCATGTAGAAACTCTTTTCCACGCTGTGTCTGACCTCCTCGTCGGCTCCGGGGTCTTCGGCCACGTGCTTCTGTAGTGCGAACGTGGCGCAGCACGGGCTGCAGGTGGTGCCGAATGGGAGTACCTCCCATTGGTAGATCGAGGGTTGCTCATCGTCGAGCCTCTCTCTCCACAGGAACCGCAGCAGGGGCTTGTCTTCCTCCATCAGTCGCACTTGTAGGAACATTCCCTTGATGTCGCCGCTGATGGCCACTTTGTCCTGGCGGAAACGAAGCAGTACGCCGAGGAGGGAGGGGCCGAGTGTCGGGCCGGGCAGGAGCAAGTTATTCAGGTTCTGTAGTCCAATCTGATAACTGCAGTTGAATACGATGCGGTTCTTGCCGTTGTGGTGGACCTTGTAGTGGGGCACGTACCAGGACTCAGTCGTCTGGTCTGCCTCGTGGTCGTCGATTTTCTTTATATGGCCAGCCGTGATCAGCTTGTCGATCTCGGCGCGATATATCGTTGCTTGAGGGGGGTCTTTGGCGAGACGCCGCTCGGTGTTCTGTAGATAGCATTGTGTCACTTCCTTTGATGCGTGTAGGGTGGGCATCCCCTCCCGCCTCAAGAGTGGAGTCGCGTATCTTAGCACTCCGTCGACATCGACCCTCTTAGTCTTCTGCTCGAGAAGGGCTATGGCGTACTTGTCCTCCTTGGAGCGAACTAGTTTACGTTCGTTCTTGAATGGCAGCGAGTCTAATGTCCATAGTCTCTCGACGTGCTGCAAGAGGGTAGTGTCTTGGTCGCTCACCTTGGTGTAAAGGCAGCGTGTGGACGTGGGTCGGTTGGAAGGCCCAGAGAGAGGGCCTTGGAGCGTCCAGCCCAGTCGGGTCTTGACCGCGGCTGGGCAGCCTCTGGGTCCGATGTGGACCGCGTCCGTTGGGACGATGAGGTCTGCGTGGTCGGAGCCTATGAGCAGGGTCGGTGTGGCGCCGTCGATGAGCGGTATGGGCAGTCGGCGTAGGTGCGCGTACTTCTCCATCAGCTGTGGGATGGGGTAGTCATAGCGTGACAGACCTATGTCGTGGCTTGTGAATGCCTTGGTGATGCTGTACCGCATCTCGGGCTGCTCGATCGCTGCTATGGTGAACGAGACGTTTTCACCCTTTATTGTCTTTAAGTCTCGACGAATGGTACGGATTGTCATTGTTTCCTCTGGACCCCGCAGGCCCAACTGGGTCGCGGCGGAAGCGAGGAGGAGAGTCTTCTCCGACCCGTCGTCGAGGACTGCGTAGGTGTCGAGTACCTTGTCCCCGTAGCTCAGGAGCACTCGGACCACCTTGAGGAGCACTCGGGAGCTCCCGCTCTTCGCAGGGTCTATGTAGAGTACTTCTGCTCTCGAGCTGCTTTGTGGGGCGGGTCTCCGTTTGTTGCTCTCATGTAGGACTTCTAGGTGGGCGCCGTCACACTTGCCGCACCTTTTCTTGAGGCGGCACTCAGCTGCCATGTGGCTGCGCGCGCAGCGGAAGCAGCGGCGGTTCGCTTTAATCCACTGACTCACTTCTTCGGCGGTCAATTTCTTAAATGCGTCGCATTGAGACAGCCAGTGTTCGTGGTCGCAATATTGGCATGCGATCTTCCATTTTCCCTTAGCGGGGGGGGGGGGCGGGGGTTATGGCTCTTTTGTCGCAGCACCGACTCGGCCTGGTGCATCACGGTGACGGGCCTGCTGTCTTTAAACCTTCTCGGTCCATCTTTAGTGTTAGAGCCACCCCACGCGAAGGTGTCGATTCGTAGGCTGCTGACCTCTCTGGCTAAGAAGTCAGCAAGGTCTAGGAGTGATTGTTCTGGGCCGTGGGGGTCACGGTGATCTCTTTGACGCCGAAAACGTTCTTGGCGGGCTGGGGGGAGCTTCTCTAATATCCGCTCCACGTTGGAGTTGGCGTATAACTCGTACATCCCCTTCTCTCTTTGTGACTCGAGCATCCCTACCAGGGATTGTACTTTAATGGATAGGTCATCCAGGGCTCTATTGTCTTTAGCTGGGGGGAGACGTTCAATCTCCCGTATCTCTTGAATGACATAGTCCCATGTACGTCCGTAACGCGCGTCGAGGGCCACCAGGGCATCAGAATAGGGAGTCCTTGAGTTAGAGTATGCCAGCGCTATGTTGTGCGCTCTGGGTACTTTAAGGTGCTTGAGGAGGATGGCATATTTGTAGGACTCGTCCTGTACTCCGGACATAATGGTCTCTAAACACATGCGCAGTTCGGTATACTGCGCTCTGTCTTCACGCGTAAAGTCTGGGAATGTGGGTGTCCCAATGTAAGATGCCATGGATGGCTGTGACACCGATGCGCGTAGGGGGAGAGGCCTCCTTGGCGAGTCTCCCCGTACGTGGGGTCGTGGGTTCGTGCTGGGTGGGAACCAGAGGCCGGGCCCCCAGGTACTGCTCCTTGGTGCTGACTGTTGATTAAACTCACCCCTGGGACGGGTTGGGGGTTCGTAACGCAGCGTGTCGGGGCTGAGGTCGGGGCTGTACTGTTCCTCCTGGTCCGAGATGGGTTCGTGTGTGTGGGCTTGATGTCCTCCCTCGTCCTCCGCTAGGCTTTGGAGTCGCTTGGTTAGTTTCTCGGCGACGTAGGCAGGTTCTTCCCGTTGGCTGGGTCCCGTATAGATTGGTCGGGGAGGGGAAGGTGCCCTCGACCCTTGTCGTGATGATCTCCGGGAGCTCCGGGTGGAGGAGTGGGGAGTCGCCCTCTGGAGCGCTTGCTCCATCATCTGCGCATGCAGACGGTCTCGTTCCGCCTCGCGCTGTGCATTGGCGCGGTCTCGTTCCGCCTCGCGCTGTGCATTGGCGGCGTCGCGCTGTGCATTGGCGCGGTCTCGCTCCATGGTTTCTTCAGCCTGGAGGCGCCTCTCTTCCAGTCTGATATGTTCGCGCTCACTCTCTCGTTGCGCTTGGAGACGTTCTCTTTCCGTTGAAGAATATTCGCGCTCACTCTGTTGTTGCGCTTGGAGACGGTCGCGCTCACCCTGGATGCGGTCTCTTTCGGTTGAAGCTGTCAGCGTGGCGATCAGGACTTGCGCTAGCCTCTGGTCGGCCTCGCTTGGGGATGCCGCTGATGATGGTGATCTGGAGTTGACAGGGCTTGGCGTTGACCTGTTCTCTTTACGCGCTCCGAGGTCCATCTCGGGGGCGCTGTTTCTTATCTTCTCCCGCGCTCCGAGGTCCATCTCGGAGGCGCGGTACTCTTTTCTTTGGTGCGCGCCGAGGTCCATCTCGGGAGCGCGCTCTTTATCCTCTTGCGCTCTGAGGTCCATCTCGGGGGCGCGTTCTGTACCTTCTTGCGCTCCGAGATCCATCTCGGAGGCGCGGTCTTTATCTTCTGGCACTCCGAGGTCTATCTCGGTGGCGCTGTGGTCGTTGGGCATAGTCAAGTCATGTCCCGCTTGTCCCCCCCGTGAGCTAAGTCAGTTTCGCTTAAACCAGCTTGGGTCTCTACTAGTGGGGCCGACAAGTCGATAAGGTTGGGCATACTTAAGCTATTAATCTTATCCGTGCTTAACGTCTTTTTAGATAAGCTAGGAGGTAGAACTACAGCGTAGTCCTCCAAGTGTGGAGGGGGCTGACCCTGACGCCTAGGGCATTCTAGTTTGGGAGAGCCGTTTGGAGATTGTCCGCCGCTGGCCATATTACTATTAATATGATTAGTATTACTGATACCCTCCGGCTCGAAGGACCAATTGTAACTGAGGGGTTACAAAACCCTGACTGTATTAAAGATTGTGATAGATTAAACCACTACTACATATTATTATTACTTGCCAGACAGTACAGTTAAATATGGCAGACACTCAATAGACGGCACGGTGACAAAGAGATAACGTTTACAGTATTTTATTATCAATGTCAAATATACAACTGAAAATTACTTGGTCGCTCTTTTATGGCGAATGATATTAGAATGTCAGAGTATCAAAGTCAGTGGGAATGAATAATTCCTAGGCTAAGGATACTAGACCGGAACGCTGCATGGCGTGAGATGGCGATATAGGGGGGCAAACGAGGGTATAGCTGGAGACTGGTGATTTCCTCCACGGAGTGGTAAGCTCCAGAGGATTGAAGAATAGGCGGATACTCCGGCTGGTCACTGAAGATAGGGGGTCTCATACGGATCTGGTCCTTGTAATCCAAGTGCTCGATAGCAGGGTAATAGCTATCAATCCAGTGCCCGACGGCAGTGATGATAGCTAGCTAGCTTCGTCCTCGAAGCCAGCCCGATGCAGATCCTCAGGGTAGTTAAATCCAAACGACAATGGTATTAACGATGCTCTTCTCCACGGCACTACGCTTCCACAAGTCACTATAAGCCACCAACAATGGTTCCATAATATCAAGGTCGTATCTAAGGAGCTACTAGTTATCCGTAACGATACACCGCTGTAGGTTCCACTGCTCACATGTCCAATAGTTCTGCTGCTAGGTTCACCTCGTGTTCTGATACTAATTACGTTAAGTCCACACACACTTGCTAAGGTTCACACTAGTTACTAGGTTCACGCTTCACTTCCAGGGTTCCCACGCTTGCCTTGAAATTTTTTTCCATACTACCTCCTGATTTTCCAGGTACCATAAGTGATGATCTATAGGCCGCTGAAGTTTTCCGCCCCCATCCTCGCCCCCCCTCACCTCACACACACAACCCCCTAAGACACCTGACTACTTACTTGATTTAAAAGATGTGCCAGTCAAGCCTACATTGTAAATGCTTAGAGATTATGTCTTATTGATAATATCAATGCATGAAATAATGCAACAAGCTGTAGATGAACAACAATTTATTGAACTGGAACACGTGAGCACTGGGATTGATATATGTTCTCTCTTCCACTGCTCTCCTATCTCATCCTGTCTTCTTCTCTCCACACCTCCCCTCGTGTCCGCTCCCATCTTCTCTTCCTACTCTTCTCAACTCCTCTCGTAATCGTAATCGAAATTAATCTGTGAGGTTGCATCGTTTCACCTTTACTACTCTTACTCTAAAAGCTTTTGTAAATCAAACTGGTTATCGTTATGAGAGCTAACGTTGGCTAGCTACTGTACCTGGCGCTGGCTAACTGGCTCGTTATCAGAGCTAACGTTGGCTAGCTACTGTACCTGGCGGTGGCTAACTGGCTCGTTATGAGAGCTAACGTTTGCTAGCTACTGTACCTGGCGCTGGCTAACTGGCTTGTTATGAGAGCTAACGTTGGTAGCTACTGTACCTGGCACTGGCTAACTGCCTCGTTATGAGAGCTAACGTTGGTAGCTACTGTACCTGGCGCTGGCTAACTGCCTCGTTATGAGAGCTAAAGTTGGTAGCTACTGTACCTGGCGCTGGCTAACTGCCTCGTTATGAGAGCTAACGTTGGTAGCTACTGTACCTGGCACTGGCTATCGTTATGAGAGCTAATGTTGGTAGCTACTGTACCTGGCGCTGGCTAACTGGCTCGTTATGAGAGCTAACGTTGGTAGCTACTGTACCTGGCACTGGCTAACTGGCTCGTTATGAGAGCTAACGTTGGCTAGCTACTGTACTTGGCGCTGGCTAACTGGCTCGGAGCTAACGTTGGCTAGCTACTGTACCTGGCGCTGGCTAACTGGCTCGTTATGAGAGCTAACGTTGCCTAGCTACTGTACCTGGCGCTGGCTAACTGCCTCGTTATGAGAGCTAACATTGGCTAGCTACTGTACCTGGCGCTGGCTAACTGGCTCGTTATGAGAGCTAACGTTGGCTAGCTAGTTAGCAAGATTGCACTGCTTACTAACTAACGTTGATAAACCCAGGTTTACCACACAGTTAAAACACAGCTACTTACATTCGAGGATAAACTTGCATAAGAAGTTTCACTCAAGTTTCACTGTAGATGCCAAGGCTCCCTTGGCTCACCAAGTTGCCTGCATCAAATTCCAACATACCATATAGGATGCCAAGAGCATGCTCTACAACAGGGGTCAGCAACCTTTTTGACATGGAGTGCCTGTTTGAAATATAGTTGTAACTAGTGTGCCTCAACAATATTCCATGCATCGTAATTTTTTTTTCTCATAATCAGGTATTTTTAATGATAATTTTTACATTATTACATCATTATTGTTATTGTTATTATTAACAATATTATTATGATGGTTGTATCAACCCTAAATCTGAGTTGGGGGGGGGGAATGCAATGCAGACAAACAGCTGCATACAGTGCGACCATTTCACTCACATTTGCCCATAAATTTTTGGACACATCACACACCATCGGTGTGTGTACTGTACGCGTGCTGTCATAGCTCCACCTACAGGCCTAATGGAGAACACCAGGAGAACACCAGGTTGTGAATGGAGGGTGAATGTGAGGTATATCGTGTAAATACGTTTTGATTGATCGCAAGACTACACTGTAAAAAAAAAAAATAATAAGTTACCAGAACTTAGAAATATTGAGTTCAGTTACTGTGCATTAAGGTTTTCAGTTTTCAATCCATAATAAGTTAACAGAAAAAGAAGTACACAACCACATTATTTCAACCTAATAAAACTATATTTATTGTCATTGTTTTAAGAACACAAGTTGACTTGGTAATACTCACATTTTGAGTAAAAAAAATGGCTTTTAACATGTGCAATGTTCAATGAAATAGAAAAATAAATAATAAAAATGGTTGATTAATCCCACTGGTCACAATGGTGACCGTAATAATGTTTTTGTTATAAGGCTCTGCAAATGTTACTGAATGATGTAGCAATGTATTTCCAGCTAAATTGAAACAATAAACAAATAAAGGGTCTCAATTAAATATGTGGTAGTAAAAAGAACCTGTGGGAGGATTTCAACAAGATAAATGCGACAACAGTGCAAAATATTTCACTATAATTTCACTATCTGTTCAGTCTTATAGGAGTCAAGTATGTCCTGTGAATATAGTTAAGATTGATTTGTTGATGGTCCGGGTTCCTTGATGTAAGACGGACATTTGCTCATGCTTCTTGCCAATCAAAGTCATTTTCCAGGTCTGGAATATCCCTCCTCCAGACAGTGTCTAGTTGAAGGGTTTCATACGAGGACGTTAGTAATTGATAATAAAAACCTGATACAAAACCTCCCAATGTTTCTCTTTCATAGAAAAATTTGTGGTATCTGTGGTGTTCAACTGGTATGTGTAATGGAACACCGTGAGACTTCAAACATAGGCGTAACTGTATGTAAAAAAGCCATGTGGACTCGGTGAGGTTAAACTTTGTGCATATTTCTCCATAACTACAGAAGCCCTGGTTATTAAAAATATCCCCTAATGAGTGTATGCCTTGCTCTTCCCATATAGGGAATCTTATAGGACGTTTTCCCATTAAGAGTGCATTGTTATTGAATATGGGAGTGTGATTATGCCATTTTTGAGGGTTAGGATATTTTTTTTGTGTTTCCCGCCATGTTCTGATTGCATGGGTAATTATGCGGCCAAATTTCCGCTCACAGTGCTTGATTGGAAGTTTAGTGTGTGCTATGTCCTTCAGTCTCTGTGGGGCTACTATGTTTTCTTCCAATTCTCTCCAAGATACCAAAGCCTGGGGATCAAACCATATTGTCAATGGTCTTAATGTGAAAGCCTTAAAATATTGTAAAAAATCTGGAACTGCCATGCCACCGTCTGCTTTATTTCTCTGTGCGGTGGATCTTTTTATGCGAGGTGGTTTGTTATTCCAAATAAATTTGTATGTGGAGGAGTGTAATCTTTTCCAGTAGCCCTCTGGAGGGGGTAACGGTAGCATTGAGCTGATGAAGTTGATTCTTGGTAATACATCCATCTTAACTATTGATACCCTTGCCTGTACTGAGTTTTTAAGTTTTGCCCACCTGTCCAGGTCGTCTTTGATTTTGTTCTGTATTTTTGTGTAATTGTGCTTCACCGTTTGTCTTATGGTGGGAAATATTTCCACACCCAAGCATCTAAAATGTTTTACCATGGGTATCGCACCTGGGAGGGTTGTGTCTTTTTTTGCATGGATGTTAAGTGGAAGGAAAGCCGACTTCGGCCAATTTATTTTAAATCCCGATAAATCACCAAAGTTCTCTATCAACTTGAGTAGATGCGGCAATGTGGTGTTGGGGTTTTGCATGAACAATATTACGTCGTCCGCATATAAACTAATTTTATGTTGTGTGCCCTTGATTACGATTGGTTCTATGTATTGGGATTGTCTTATATATTGTGCTAAAGGCTCTAATGATAGATCGAATAGTCCGGGACTAAGAGGGCAACCCTGTCTGGCTGAGCGTGATACCGGAAAGATATCGGAGATGAATGTGCCTGTTGTAATCATGGCCGATGGGTCCTTGTATAATACTTTAATCATATCAATGAATCCTTTTCCTAACCCCATCCTTTCTAATACTGCCCATAGAAACGACCATTCCAGCCTGTCAAATGCTTTCATAGCATCCAGGGATAGCATCGCCTTAGGTGTGGTGTCCTCTTTGTCTGCATCTAGTACGTGCAGTATTCGTCTTATGTTATCATTGATCAGGCGACCTCTTATGAAGCCAGTTTGGTCCGGATGAACTAAAGACGTCATATGCTTTTGCAATCTGATGGCTAATACCTTAGAGTACAGTTTGACATCGGTCCCGAGGAGGCTTAAAGGTCTGTAACTACCGCACTCGGTGGGGTCTTTGTCTTTTTTGAGAAGGACTGAAATGAGTGCGATATTGTGGTGTTTATGGAAGCTCCCCTCCTTGACTGAGTATAAGATCATATTTAGTAATAAGGGTCCAAATATGTCCCAACAAGAAAGGTACATTTCTGATGGGATACCGTCTCTTCCCGGAGCCTTACCATTTTTCATTCCGGATATGGCCTTCTTGAGTTCTTCTAATGTGATCGGTGCTTCTAACTGTTTAGCGTCGTCCTCCGAAAGTTTAGGGAGAATAATTTGATTAAGATATGTGTCCAATTTGTTTTGATCAAAGGTCGTTTCTGAATTATACAAGTCGGAGTAGAATTCTTTGAATGTATCGTTTATTATTTTGGGGTCTGTTACAAGTACTTGTTGTTTTCTAATGGCAGTTATATCTGCAAATTTTGCATTAATTCTTAATCGCATGGCTAATAGGTGACTAGGTTTAGAACCTTGGAAATACTGCTGTTGTCTTGTGCTGCGTATTTGCATTTCCGATTTTTGTCTGTATATTGCATTGATCTCTGTTTTTAGAACGTTAACTTGATTTTTTAGTCTAGTTGAGTTGTTGTATTTTAAAGAATTAAATAACGTTGAGTAAAGCGTTTCCATTTCAGACAGTTTTGTGCATTGATTTTTGCGCAATATGGAGGAAAATCTATCCGTGAAATCCTTGATCATACCCTTTACCGACATCCATATTATTCTGGGGTCTTGCACCACGTTTGCATTCTCCCGTAGGAATACTGTGAGAGCTTCTTTGAGTTGTGTAATGAATTCCTTGTTGTTAAGCAGCATAGTATTAAAGCGCCATCTTGGGGCCCGGGAAGATAGTATACCAAATGTTGCTTTTAGGATTAAATAACAGTGATCTGAAAGCGCATTGGGTATCATTTCCACTTCATATTTATCAAATAGTCTCGGGGATGCAAAGACGTAATCAATTCTGGATAATGTGTTGTGTCTCGCCGATCGACAGGAGTACTTTCGGGTTGTGGGATTAAGTGAACGCCATAAATCAATTACCCCTGTAGTCTTTGACCAATCTTTTAATGCTTTAGATGATTTTTTTTGTTCGCTGGAAAAGGCAAGATAAGATTTGTCCATCCTTGGATTCCAAATGGCATTAAAATCCGCACCTATTATAAATGAGTACTCGGGATGGTTTAACATTTCATCGGTTAGTGAAGTGAAGAAACCCACTTCGTACAAATTTGGGGCATATACCGCTGCCAACGCTATTTTCCTGTTATTATGTACAATCCTAGCTATAGTTATACGCCCCTCAGCATCCGACCATACCCCTTTTAATTCGATATTTAATTTACGTCTGACGACTATGGCTACACCTCGAGTTCTCGTACCAAAAGAAGAGTGACTAATATTATGGTATATGTTATCCGCTAACGTATCTATGTCTTCCTCTAAAATGTGCGTTTCGCTTAGTAGAGCCACGTCCACATGTTCTTTTTTCATCAGTGTGAGCACGCTTTTGCGTTTGTGTTGTTTGTTTATCCCACCGGTGTTCCATATCATTATATTCAAACTAGCCATAATCTATGCATGTTTTTGTGTAGTTTTTGGTAATGCTTCTGGAGTGCGAAGCTACAATAGATGTACATCCAATTAATGAGGTCCCGTTGAGAGCCGAGCTTAAAAACATATATATATACAAATAAAAATCCCCTATTTTCCCCTCACCCAGAGAGTCGTACAGGCCTGTGTTCCAAAAACACATCCTCCGCGTATGACTTTCTCCCTTAGTCCACCGGATTGCCCAAACTGAGCATTGTAATCCTAATCTTCCTATGCTAATTGCCATAGGATCTAACATTTTCATTCTAATACAATAGAATGTCGCTTTTGGTCTTGCACCTTCCCTTACTGTAATGAAATATTGTGAAAAATGAAGAAAAAAAAAAGAGAATAAACTTTCATCGACATATTCATTTGAACCCTCTACTAACATGTAGGAAAGTCAGGAAAAAGGAAAAGATTGTAGAGAAATATTGACACCTTAATGTGAAGAACAATGGAAAAGAACAATGTAAGTTAAAAGAAAGAGAGAAAAAATAGAATAATAAAAAAAAAGATAAAGATAAGGAGTGAGAGATAGAATAATACTCAACGTGGAGAAGCCACTAGAACCGAATTAAGTGATTAGATAAAATAGAAATACAGAGCCTTTTAGAGCTTCAATGTGCCAGTCTCTTCATCAGTGGAGTGATTACTTAAATTGTTAGAATAACCTTGTTGTGTTCATACGTTTAGGTGTGGTTGAATTTTAAAGTATTATTAAGGACTGATTGAACTTCAGTCAATTGATTATATGCTATGTTTATACACACCGGATGTTTAATGTTAGAGTTGCAGGCCTTCGTTGTCATGGTGCATTATATTCTAGAAGGTTGTAGAATACACTAGTACTAATAGACTGTTGTTGTGTTCCAGAATGATCTAAGAGACCCAGGGCAGTCGAGCGATAAACCCAGAATATTCCAGATTGATCTTATTGCCAATGATCTGTTCTTGTCTCCCCGGAGACCAGAGGTCTGAAATTATAATGTATTACGAATCGTATTATACACAATACGCATTGGTATAGACGGCCTGCATATCATCTGCTACTTTGATGGACACAATAAAAGTCATTCTAATACTGATATACACAGAGAAAGATACGCATTGGTATAGACGGCCTGCATATCATCTGCTACTTTGATGGACACAATAAAAGTCATTCTAATACTGATATACACAGAGAAAGAGGGAGATGAATCGGCTTATCTGTTTTCAGACAATGTCGTTCTGCCTTGGGGTATCTGCTCCATATCGATTCCAATAATCCTCAGCCTCTTTAGGTGTGTGTAATCCAAACCTGCGGCCGTCCCTGCCCACGATCGATAACAGCGCCGGGTATGTTAGCCTTGGCCTGTGGCCAGACTTGAAAATTTTTTGCATCACCTCCTTGTATGGTAGACGTCGAGCGATGGCGTCTTTGCTTAGATCTTCGTAGATAAATATTGAATGATCACCATGTTTCAGCTTCCCACGTTGGCTGCGAGCAATTTTGATGATGTCATCTCTTATTGATGTCTTCCGCAGAGTAACAATGATGACTCTTGGCCCGTTGTTTCTTTGCTCCCGAGAACCGATTCTGTAAACTTGGTCCACTTTCGGCACTGTGTTTGGAAAGTTGTTACCCAAAATCACTGATAGCACTGTTGGAAAGTTGTCGTCTGCGCAATTGACTGCTTCATCAAGCCCTACAATGCGGATGTTATTTCGCCTGTGGTAGCGTTGGGAAACAGGACAACTGTTTCTATTTCCATGTAATTGGTCACTTTTGCTCAGTTTCCATGCCTTTCCATACCTGGAAAATGAAAAAATGAATTCCATGTTTTCAATGTTTTCCAGGTACCGTGGGAACCCTGACTTCACGTTACTGTTGCACACCGAACTGCTAATGACGAACTGCTGCTGCTTGCGCCTTCCACAATATATACTTAGAGTGCTTTCTAGGGCGCAACCGAATCTCTTGTCCGGAATCAATGCGCTGGCCAAGGGCATGTCTCAACTTGTCCGAACTCGTCTTTGAACTTGTCTGGGGGGTGCGACTGTTGGCGCCGTGGGTGTCAAGGGCGTTGTCCAATGAGAAAAGCGAATAATGCTATGATTCAAACGGAGGCTTAAAGGGATATAGCTTATATATATATAAATAATATACAAGTTATATAAGGTAATAAAACGTAGATTCTCAGTGTTAATCTGGCCCTTCAGAACAAAAGGTATTCTCTTTATTAAGAGAACAAGCCGAGGGCGGTCAGGTGGCGTAGCGGAGATTGCGTTCGTCACCAAACGCCGGAGACGCTGGATTCGCCTGTTCGAATCCAGCTCACCGGCGTTGTCACCAGCTTGGCTGGCCGTTCACACTAATACAATTGGCAGTATTAGAGGGTGGGAAAGCTGGCGGGGTGGGTCCGGGTCGTTGTAAACAGCGACTCCTACAGTTCGGTCGGGGCGCCTGCTCAGCGCGGATAGGATCTAAGGGGGGGTAGTGTGATCCTTCCACACGTTACACCCTCTCAGTGAGAGTCTGTGCTGCCAGGTGAAAAGAAGCTGTTGATTCAAGTTTCAAGTTCAAGTTCAAGTTTCTTTAATAGTTGTCATACAGAAGTACAGAATACTTTTATACAAAATGCTTCTTACTGTTACGCTCCAGAGACTGTGCAAGACAAGATAAGTATGAAATAGAATAACATAGTATAGCATGTAAATTAGAAGTAAAAAAAATGAGGTCACAGTGTTCAGTATAGGCATATGTACAATGTTCGATGCAGAATAGACGTAACTGAGTTACCATATAATATACAATACTATGCGGTGTACTAATATACAATACTATATAGTGCAAGGCAGAAATGGGATGAGGTGCAATTTAGGTACAATTTACAGTAGGTGTACGAGTTGTAGTGCAAATCCTTTATCAATAAATATAAAGTGTGTTTGTGTGATCTAAAGTGTGGAGAGTGGGTGCTGCAGTGTGTTGTTTGTTTAAAGTGAGTGTGTGCGTGTGGGTGTGTGTGCTGTGTGCATTTGATGGTTGTTGCATAGTGTTTATTGTTCGTTTAGCAGCCTGATGGCCTGGGGATAGAAGCTTCTTCTGAGTCTTTCTGTGCTCGCCTTAAGACTCCGGTATCGCTTGCCTGACCGCAGCAGTTCAAAGAGGCAGTTGTTCGGGTGGCTGGAGTCCTTAATAATTATCTTAGCCTTCCCCCTGCACCGCTTGTTGTAAATGTTCTGGAGGGTGGGAAGCCCCCCTCCAATTGTGCGTTCGGCTAAACGTGTCACTCTCTGTAGTCTAGACGTGTGTCGGAGGAAGCTCGTGATAGCCTCCACTCTCCCAGACCGACTGTGGGGGGTAAGTGCGCAGCGACCAGGAAGGGGATTGGGAATTGGCATAACGACTAACATTGGGATGGGAGAAAATCGGAGGAAAAAGGAGGGGAAAAAAGATCAATAAAAAAATTTAAAAAAAAAGAGAACAAGCCGTAGCGGAATACACGGACGCCTAGCGCCAACAGAGCACAGACGAGAGAGTCGGGTCAGCACTGGTTCAGGCGGTACTGCTCGTAGATAATAGTGAAGCTCTAGCAGGGAACAAGAGAACGGAGAATTCATATAAGGCCACATTCTAACATTCCAACGTGTCAATTAGTGACAGCCAGAATGACAGCCATGTGGCAGCTTCCAGATGTGACAGACAATCAGTGCGAGACAGCAAATCAGAAGTGACAGACAATTAGTGCAAACCCAAACAACAAAGTGAAGTACACCAGACAGACAGTAGGATACCATCCTAAGGTATAGGACAGAACCCAGAACGTTACAGGCAGGTACTTTTAGGCCGATTTTCTGAAAATATGGCTAGAGCATTTCATTCATTCATTCAAATCTTTATTTATTCTCGAAAAGACAATTGAGGTCACCCTCATTTCCAATGTCGTCGAGACTTTACAGACATTTCAATGCATACATTTTTTTTACAATATTATAATAATAATAATAAATATAAATTATCTATATAGTACTTTAAAAAATATATATATATATTTTATTTTTATTTTTTTAAGATTTATTTTTTAGCGTTTATCGCTATTTTCTACTGGGCATTCCAGTAGAGAGAGAGAGAGAGGGGAAGAGCGAGAGACAGAGTGGGGGGAAGACATTCGGCAAATGACGCCGGGTCCGGGAATCGAACCCGGGTCGGCTGTGCCGCCACGCAGCGCGTTACATGGTTCGCCACTTGGGCGCCCCCTATATAGTACTTTTCACACATGGACCGCAGTCCAGGGTGCCCCACAGCAATTTGTATAAATGGAACATAGGTATAAAATCAGCACACAATTGACAGAATCAAAAACAATGCATAAAGTGCCGACATAAGAATAGGTATAAAATAGGGCGGCTGGGTGGCGCAGCGGTCATTGCGCTCGTCACCAACGCAAGAGACACCGGGTTCGTTTCCGGCTGTCGGCGTTGCCTCCGGCTTGGGCCGGCCGTCATACTGGCTCAATTGGCAGAGTCAGCGGGTGGGAGTCGATGGGTGGTAATCTGGACGTTGTGGACAGCGACTCCTACAGGTCGGTTGGGGGACGCCTGCATAGCAGAGACAGGAAGTGGCGGGGGTAGTGTGAGCCTCCCACACGTAACGTTACACCTCGCCAATGAGAGTCCGCGCTGGCAGGTGAAAAGATGTGACAGGCTGCCTCCTCGTGTACCGGAGGGGACACGTGATGCAAGGCTTCTATCCTCCCTACGACCGACCAGTGGGGGGCATATGCGAGCAACGTTCAAGACAGGGGAGGGGAGAATTGGAAAACAGCGAAAATTGGGATGGGAGAAATAAGGAGAAAAAGTGGATAATAATAAAAAAAAAAAGAATAGGTATAAAAGACAATAAAAGTAGTGCAACGTAAACGTGCAGACATAAGAATAGGCATAAAACAAGTACAATAAGTACAATGTCGCTCGAAGGCATGTGAAACAGCCAGTCCCCCAAACACCCCACACATCAATCCCTCCCTACCACACATCCCCATCCAAGACCCCCCCCCCCCCCCCCCGATAAAGCACGCCATGACCGAAGGAAAACACAAACAGCCCCTGCGTGCCACTCGCACGCCGCCATGCGGGAACAGAGATAGGGGGAAGGAACATTTACGAATGTTCTCATACGATGTTCTCGACAGTTCAGGGACAGTTCAGTCAGTGTTTGTGAACTGAACACCGCGCAGCGCCGTCTCCTGAAGCTCGGAGCCTCGTGATGGTGGTCGCGGTCAGTCGGTCACACGTGAGGAACATGTGAGATCTTAAAAGAGGTGGCGTTTCCTCCTCTCAGATGGTTCTCGGAAAACAAACAGAAACGGGTTGAGGTTTGAGCCTCAATGCTTTGGCTACAGGGGTTCTGACCATTGTGACGTCCTGCGCAAAACTGTGTCTCAGTGTGTGTGTGTGTGTGTGTGTGTGTGTGTGTGTGTGTGTGTAGGTGTGTGTGTGTGTGTGTGTGTGTGTGTGTGTGTGTGTGTGTGTGTGTGTGTGTGTGTGTGTGTGTGTGTGTGTGTGTGTGTGTGTGTGTGTGTGTGTGTGTGTGTGTGTGTGTGTGTGTGTGTGTGTGTGTGTGTGTGTGTGTGTGTATGTGTGCTTCAGACCTCTCACTGGGCCCCTCGGTAATTAAAAGCTTTCCCTAATGAGGGGGTGATTGAAGGAGAACAGATTATGGTTCATACAGACATGGAAAACCAGGAATTTGAAAATTGTGTTTTCCAGGCCTGGAAAGTTATAGGAAATAATTATGTTTCATGTGTATATATATATATAAATAATACATGTCATGTTTATATAAATAATACATGTCATGTTTATATAAATAATACATGTCATGTTTATATATATAAATAGTACATGTCATGTTTATATATATAAAATAGTACATGTCATGTTTATATTTTTTTTGATCCACTTTTTCTCCTTATTTTCTATTTTTCTCCCATCCCAATTTCGTATTTTCCAATTCCTCCCTCCCCTGTCTTGAACATTGCTAGACTATGCCTCCCACTGGTCGGCTGTAGGGAGGATAGAAGCCTTGCATCACGTGTCCCCTCCGGTACACGAGGAGGCAGCCTGTTGCAACCTTTCACCGCAGCAGCTCGGACTCTCAGTGGCGAGGAGTAACGCGTGGGAGGCTCACGCTGCCCCCGGTCACCCAACCGACCTGTAGGAGTCGCTGTCCACAACGTCCAATCCCCACCCACCGGCTTTCCCCACCCTCTAACACTTGTGTTAGTATGAACGACCGGCCAAGCCGGTAGCAATGCAGAGAGCTGGGCTCGATACCAGCATCTCCTGCGTTAGTGGCGAGCGCCTTGCCCACTGCGTCATGTTTATATATATAAATAGTACATGTCATGTTTATATATATAAATAATACATGTCATGTTTATATATATAAATAGTACATATTTAAATCAGGTAAGCCTACAGGTAGAGTTTCATAATACATTTACATTTATAAGTCTACAGTCCTAGTGGTCGTGGGACATTCAAAGAAGCTGTCCAACAAGTCAACAAAACAACATTAATGACACCCTCCCCAGACTGACAGAGGAGGCATGTGGTAGTCTACACCCTCCCCAGACTGTCAGAGGAGGCATGTGGTAGTCTACACCCTCCCCAGACCGACAGAGGAGAAATGTGGTAGTCTACACCCTCCCCAGACCGACAGAGGAAACATGTGGTAGTCTACACCCTCCCCAGACCGACAGAGGAGACATGTGGTAGTCTACACCCTCCCCAGACCGACAGAGGAGACATGTGGTAGTCTACACCCTCCCCAGACCGACAGAGGAGAAATGTGGTAGTCTACACCCTCCCCAGACTGACAGAGGAAACATGTGGTAGTCTACACCCTCCCCAGACCGACAGAGGAGACATGTGTTAGTCTACACCCTCCCCAGACCGACAGAGGAGACATGTGGTAGTCTACACCCTCCCCAGACAGACAGAGGAGACATGTGGTAGTCTACACCCTCCCCAGACTGACAGAGGAAACATGTGGTAGTCTACACCCTCCCCAGACCGACAGAGGAGACATGTGGTAGTCTACACCCTCCCCAGACCGACAGAGGAAACATGTGGTAGTCTACACCCTCCCCAGACCGACAGAGGAAACATGTGGTAGTCTACACCCTCCCCACAGCGACAGAGGAAACATGTGGTAGTCTACACCCTCCCCAGACCGACAGAGGAGACATGTGGTAGTCTACACCCTCCCCAGACCGACAGAGGAAACATGTGGTAGTCTACACCCTCCCCAGACCGACAGAGGAGACATGTGGTAGTCTACACCCTCCCCAGACCGACAGAGGAGACATGTGGTAGTCTACACCCTCCCCAGACTGACAGAGGAGACATGTGGTAGTCTACACCGCCCCCCCCCCCCCCCCCCCCCACAGAGGAGACATGTGGTAGTCTACACCCTCCCCACAGAGGAGACATGTGGTAGTCTACACCCTCCCCACAGAGGAGACATGTGGTAGTCTACACCCTCCCCACAGAGGAGACATGTGGTAGTCTACACCCTCCCCCCCCCCCCACAGAGGAGACATGTGGTAGTCTATACCCTCCCCACAGAGGAGACATGTGGTAGTCTACACCCTCCCCACAGAGGAGACATGTGGTAGTCTACACCCTCCCCACAGAGGAGACATGTGGTAGTCTACACCCTCCCCACAGAGGAGACATGTGGTAGTCTACACCCTCCCCACAGAGGAGACATGTGGTAGTCTACACCCTCCCCACAGAGGAGACATGTGGTAGTCTACACCCTCCCCCCCCCCACAGAGGAGACATGTGCTAGTCTACACCCTCCCCACAGAGGAGACATGTGGTAGTCTACACCCTCCCCACAGAGGAGACATGTGGTAGTCTACACCCACATCAGAGCGACAGTAGGTATGTAGCACAACAACCATGAAGGGAATTGGCATAATGACAACACTGGGAGCAAAGTAAATAATGCTCCGATGTTTTACAGTTCTCTTATTGAAGGTGTCGTAAACGTCTGCATCATCTGCTGGTTTGGCAAAACACTACTGAGGCACAGACTGAAGACTAGCAGGAAAACCGTAAACAACTGCCACTAAACTGTCAGGGATCAGGTCACTATTGGATCTACAGAGATGATGAACAAGACAAAGTGCATTGTGGGCCACCAGAGGCCCCTTGTCTCCTCATTTCAACTGTTGTCTTCTGGTTGATGACACCGCTCCGCTTTTACTAAGAATAGATCCATATTACTCATTTGTTCCACAAGCCATTAAGTTCTTAAACGGGTAATGCACTTTATCCCCCATGACCTTTGACCCACTCCTTCCTGGTCACATAGGATGTCCAGCTGGTCTCTTCCCTCGTCCTAATAATTGTTCTTATTGTTTTTTCCTCTTTCTTGGCACCTAATTTATTACAAGGTGTGTATGGGTTTGTGATGGTTGGTGATCTATATCTATCTACTGTATCTATCTATCTATCTATCTATCTATCTATCTATCTATCTATCTATCTATCTATCTATCTATCTATCTATCTATCTATCTATCTATCTATCTATCTATCTATCTATCTATCTATCTATCTATCTATCTATCTATCTATCTATCTATCTATCTATCTATCTATCTATCTATCTATCTATCTATCTATCTATCTACAGTATCTATCTATCTATCTATCTATCTATCTATCTATCTATCTATCTATCTATCTATCTATCTATCTATCTATCTATCTATCTATCTATCTATCTATCTATCTATCTATCTATCTATCTATCTATCTATCTATCTATCTATCTATCTATCTATCTATCTATCTATCTATCTATCTATCTATCTATCTATCTATCTATCTATCTATCTATCTATCTATCTAAACAGGTGCCAGATAGCTCGTTAGCAGTGCACCTGTGTAGTATTACCCTCCTGCGTTCAAAAGATGTAACTTCATACTGAATATATGATAGTATGTCAATGGACAATGATGGAAATGACTTAAAAAAAAAAATACAATACAATATTCCAGAATGCAGGTCCGTGGTCTGCTGTCCAGCCTGTCTGTAACGTTCCATCCAAATCGCCCCTGTAGTCCGTGAGATCAGCTGTGGACAGTATCATGCACAGACTCACAGACACATGATCTCCCCCCTGGTGTCCTCCCTGGTGGAGATAACTATAGGTTACAGTGTAGGCCCCACTGTATGTGTTCTGTATAGTGATGCACCGATGTGAAAATTGTGGCCGATACCGATAACCGATATTAATATTGCTGTTCTGGCCGATACCGATATTTACCGATGTCGATATCTCTGTATAGAAAACACTTTTTTATGATAATCAAATAAAGAGCTATTTTCCAAAACGCATACTTTTTTTACTTTTGTAACTTATTTTCAGAAATTACAGATATTTTGAAACTATTTAAGGCCAAAACATGTAAAAAAAAAATAAAAAAAAATAATTTAATATCGGCCCTATCTTGATATCGGACCGATACCGATGTGTAAAAAAAACGGCCATATCGGCCGATATTATATCGGCGGCCGATATATCGTGCATCACTAGTTCTGTATGTTGGTGATTACAGTAATGGCACAGTGATTATTGACAGGGGCCCAAATCAAATCAAATCAAAGCAAATCAAATGTATTTGTAAGGCCCGACAACACACGTTAATGTCCCCATGGGCCGGACGCCTATTGCTTATTAACAGCGGAGGAGTGCGCCGAATGCTTCCGCGTTTTCCCTGATTGGCTGCGACACGCCCCGCGGCAGGCGCGGCAACCGCAGAGCGGAGCGGAGCGGCAGAGCTTGCGGCATTATTTAGCCGTAAACCGCCATGATTCTCATTCGAAGCTTAGCTCACCTGGCAGCGCGGCAGTCCTGCGGTCCTGCGGTCCGTTGGTTTCAAGTTCGAATCCCATAAAAAAAAAAAAAATTCTTTTTTTTAACATGTATTCTTTCGCCGGTTAAGGTTAGGCATGGTTAAGGTTAAGGTTAGGCATTGTTTCGGAGTTGGTTAAGGTTAGAAAGGTTACGTTTAGGCGCTGTTAAGGAGCTGGTTAAGGTTAGCGTTTGTCTTAGAGAATGGCAATAGACAGCCTATTTCCGCACTGCCGCTCTCTCGCGCTGCCGCGGTCACATGGTCACATTGTCACATTCTTGCACTCCTCCGCTGTTAAAAAGCAACACGCGGGCCGGACACGTCTTCTTTAAACAAGTCAAGAAGAAACATCACAATAAGTCAAGAACAAAACAAGAACACCATAAAGTCCAATTTTTTTTAAATAAATGCAAAATGAATGCAACACTCCCAGACGTACTCCACGCGAAGGTAAGGAAAAACTCACTAAAACCTAGCAATAGGAAATAATGCACCACAGGCAGTGTGGAGGGGAGAAACCTTAGAAGGGCCGTTCAAGGGGGGATCTCCCTTCTTAGATGTCGGTGATAGTAGTGTTGCAGTAAAACAGGCGAACAGTTGGTAAGCAATAAGCATGCACTCATGTGTGTAGTGAAACACAGATAAGTGCATGCGATAGCAACTGAACATTTTGAAAGATTAAAGATCTATTTGAGGCAAATGTATTATACTTCTAAAACTAAAACTAAAAATAGTAGTGTATAGTACATAGAACAGTATGGTAGTGTAGAGTACAGTATGGTAGTGTATAGAACAGTATGGTAGTGTAGAGTACAGTATGGTAGTGTAGAGTACAGTATGGTAGTGTATAGTACAGTATGGTAGTAGTGTATAGTACAGTATGGTAGTGTAGAGTACAGTATGGTAGTGTATAGTACAGTATGGTAGTGTAGAGTACAGTATGGTAGTGTAGAGTACAGTATGGTAGTGTAGAGTACAGTATGGTAGTGTAGAGTACAGTATGGTAGTGTATAGTACAGTATGGTAGTGTAGAGTACAGTATGGTAGTGTAGAGTACAGTATGGTAGTGTAGAGTACAGTATGGTAGTGTAGAGTACAGTATGGTAGTGTAGAGTACAGTATGGTAGTGTATAGTACAGTATGGTAGTGTATTGGTAGTGTAGAGTACAGTATGGTAGTGTATAGTACAGTATGGTAGTGTAGAGTACAGTATGGTAGTGTATAGAACAGTATGGTAGTGTATTGGTAGTGTAGAGTACAGTATGGTAGTGTATAGTACAGTATGGTAGTGTAGAGTACAGTATGGTAGTGTATAGAACAGTATGGTAGTGTATAGTACAGTATGGTAGTGTAGAGTACAGTATGGTAGTGTATAGTACAGTATGGTAGTGTATAGTACAGTATGGTAGTGTAGAGTACAGTATGGTAGTGTATAGTACAGTATGGTAGTGTAGAGTACAGTATGGTAGTGTATAGTACAGTATGGTAGTGTAGAGTACAGTATGGTAGTGTAGTGTACAGTATGGTGGTGTAGTGTACAGTATGGTAGTGTAGAGTACAGTATGGTAGTGTATTGGTAGTGTAGAGTACAGTATGGTAGTGTATAGTACAGTATGGTAGTGTAGAGTACAGTATGGTAGTGTATAGTACAGTATGGTAGTGTAGAGTACAGTATGGTAGTGTAGAGTACAGTATGGTAGTGTAGAGTACAGTATGGTAGTGTAGAGTACAGTATGGTAGTGTAGAGTACAGTATGGTAGTGTAGAGTACAGTATGGTAGTGTAGAGTACAGTATGGTAGTGTAGAGTACAGTATGGTAGTGTATAGTACAGTATGGTAGTGTATAGTACAGTATGGTAGTGTAGAGTACAGTATGGTAGTGTAGAGTACAGTATGGTAGTGTAGAGTACAGTATGGTAGTGTAGAGTACAGTATGGTAGTGTAGAGTACAGTATGGTAGTGTATAGTACAGTATGGTAGTGTAGTGTACAGTATGGTAGTGTAGAGTACAGTATGGTAGTGTAGAGTACAGTATGGTAGTGTATAGTACAGTATGGTAGGGTAGAGTACAGTATGGTAGTGTAGAGTACAGTATGGTAGTGTAGAGTACAGTATGGTAGTGTAGAGTACAGTATGGTAGTGTAGAGTACAGTATGGTAGTGTAGAGTACAGTATGGTAGTGTAGAGTACAGTATGGTAGTGTAGAGTACAGTATGGTAGTGTAGAGTACAGTATGGTAGTGTAGAGTACAGTATGGTAGTGTAGAGTACAGTATGGTAGTGTAGAGTACAGTATGGTAGTGTAGAGTACAGTATGGTAGTGTAGAGTACAGTATGGTAGTGTAGAGTACAGTATGGTAGTGTAGAGTACAGTATGGTAGTGTATAGTACAGTATGGTAGTGTAGAGTACAGTATGGTAGTGTATAGTACAGTATGGTAGTGTATAGTACAGTATGGTAGTGTATAGTACAGTATGGTAGTGTATAGTACAGTATGGTAGTGTATGGTACAGTATGGTAGTGTAGAGTACAGTATGGTAGTGTAGAGTACAGTATGGTAGTGTATAGTACAGTATGGTAGTGTAGAGTACAGTATGGTAGTGTATAGTACAGTATGGTAGTGTAGAGTACAGTATGGTAGTGTATAGTACAGTATGGTAGTGTATAGTACAGTATGGTAGTGTATAGTACAGTATGGTAGTGTAGAGTACAGTATGGTAGTGTAGAGTACAGTATGGTAGTGTAGAGTACAGTATGGTAGTGTAGAGTACAGTATGGTAGTGTATAGTACAGTATGGTAGTGTATAGTACAGTATGGTAGTGTAGAGTACAGTATGGTAGTGTATAGTACAGTATGGTAGTGTATAGTACAGTATGGTAGTGTATAGTACAGTATGGTAGTGTATAGTACAGTATGGTAGTGTAGAGTACAGTATGGTAGTGTAGAGTACAGTATGGTAGTGTAGAGTACAGTATGGTAGTGTATAGTACAGTATGGTAGTGTAGAGTACAGTATGGTAGTGTATAGTACAGTATGGTAGTGTATAGTACAGTATGGTAGTGTATAGTACAGTATGGTAGTGTAGAGTACAGTATGGTAGTGTAGAGTACAGTATGGTAGTGTAGAGTACAGTATGGTAGTGTAGAGTACAGTATGGTAGTGTATAGTACAGTATGGTAGTGTAGAGTACAGTATGGTAGTGTAGAGTACAGTATGGTAGTGTATAGTACAGTATGGTAGTGTAGAGTACAGTATGGTAGTGTATAGTACAGTATGGTAGTGTAGAGTACAGTATGGTAGTGTATAGTACAGTATGGTAGTGTATAGTACAGTATGGTAGTGTATAGTACAGTATGGTAGTGTAGAGTACAGTATGGTAGTGTAGAGTACAGTATGGTAGTGTAGAGTACAGTATGGTAGTGTAGAGTACAGTATGGTAGTGTAGAGTACAGTATGGTAGTGTATAGTACAGTATGGTAGTGTAGAGTACAGTATGGTAGTGTAGAGTACAGTATGGTAGTGTATAGTACAGTATGGTAGTGTATAGTACAGTATGGTAGTGTAGAGTACAGTATGGTAGTGTAGAGTACAGTATGGTAGTGTATAGTACAGTATGGTAGTGTAGAGTACAGTATGGTAGTGTAGAGTACAGTATGGTAGTGTAGAGTACAGTATGGTAGTGTATAGTACAGTATGGTAGTGTAGAGTACAGTATGGTAGTGTAGAGTACAGTATGGTAGTGTAGAGTACAGTATGGTAGTGTAGAGTACAGTATGGTAGTGTAGAGTACAGTATGGTAGTGTAGAGTACAGTATGGTAGTGTATAGAACAGTATGGTAGTGTATAGTACAGTATGGTAGTGTAGAGTACAGTATGGTAGTGTAGAGTACAGTATGGTAGTGTATAGTACAGTATGGTAGTGTATAGAACAGTATGGTAGTGTAGAGTACAGTATGGTAGTGTATAGTACAGTATGGTAGTGTATAGTACAGTATGGTAGTGTATAGAACAGTATGGTAGTGTATAGTACAGTATGGTAGTGTAGAGTACAGTATGGTAGTGTAGAGTACAGTATGGTAGTGTATAGAACAGTATGGTAGTGTATAGTACAGTATGGTAGTGTAGAGTACAGTATGGTAGTGTAGAGTACAGTATGGTAGTGTAGAGTACAGTATGGTAGTGTATAGTACAGTATGGTAGTGTAGAGTACAGTATGGTAGTGTATAGTACAGTATGGTAGTGTATAGTACAGTATGGTAGTGTAGAGTACAGTATGGTAGTGTATAGAACAGTATGGTAGTGTATAGTACAGTATGGTAGTGTAGAGTACAGTATGGTAGTGTATAGTACAGTATGGTAGTGTAGAGTACAGTATGGTAGTGTAGAGTACAGTATGGTAGTGTAGAGTACAGTATGGTAGTGTAGAGTACAGTATGGTAGTGTATAGTACAGTATGGTAGTGTAGAGTACAGTATGGTAGTGTATAGTACAGTATGGTAGTGTATAGTACAGTATGGTAGTGTATAGTACAGTATGGTAGTGTAGAGTACAGTATGGTAGTGTATAGTACAGTATGGTAGTGTAGAATACAGTATGGTAGTGTATAGTACAGTATGGTAGGGTAGAGTACAGTATGGTAGTGTATAGTACAGTATGGTAGTGTAGAGTACAGTATGGTAGTGTAGAGTACAGTATGGTAGTGTAGAGTACAGTATGGTAGTGTAGAGTACAGTATGGTAGTGTAGAGTACAGTATGGTAGTGTAGAGTACAGTATGGTAGTGTAGAGTACAGTATGGTAGTGTATAGTACAGTATGGTAGTGTAGAGTACAGTATGGTAGTGTAGAGTACAGTATGGTAGTGTATAGTACAGTATGGTAGTGTAGAGTACAGTATGGTAGTGTATAGTACAGTATGGTAGTGTAGAGTACAGTATGGTAGTGTAGAGTACAGTATGGTAGTGTAGAGTACAGTATGGTAGTGTAGAGTACAGTATGGTAGTGTAGAGTACAGTATGGTAGTGTATAGTACAGTATGGTAGTGTAGAGTACAGTATGGTAGTGTAGAGTACAGTATGGTAGTGTATAGTACAGTATGGTAGTGTAGAGTACAGTATGGTAGTGTATAGTACAGTATGGTAGTGTAGAATACAGTATGGTAGTGTATAGTACAGTATGGTAGGGTAGAGTACAGTATGGTAGTGTATAGTACAGTATGGT
>NC_140181.1:8522577-8551005 GCF_963971535.1 Notolepis coatsorum | reverse complement strand
TCTCTCTCTCTCTCTCTCTCTCTCTCTCTCTCTCTCTCTCTCCCCCCCTTTCTCTTTCTCTATATCCCCCCCTTTCTCTTTCTCTCTCTCCCCCTTTCTCTTTCTCTCTCTCCCCCCTTTCTCTTTCTCCCTTTATCTCTTTCTCTCTCCCTTTCTCTCTCTATCTCCCCCCTTTATATGTCTCTCTCTCCCTTTATTTATCCCTCTCTCTCCCCCTTGCTCTCTCTATCTCTCCCTTTCACTCTCTCTCCCCCATTTCACTCTCTCTCTCCCCCCTTTCTCTCTCTCCCCATTTCTGTCCTCTCTCCATTTCTCTCCCCTCCCTTTCTCTTTCTCTCTCTCCCTCTGTCTCCGTTTCTCTCTCCCCCCCTTCTCTCCCCCTGTTCTCTCTCTCCCTTCTCTATCATTATCTTCCCTTCTCTCTCTTTCTTTCTCTCCTCTCTCAATTTCTCTCTCTCCCATTCTCTCTTTCTTTCTTTCTCTCTCTCCCTCTCTCTCTCCCTTTCTCCCTGCGCCCTCTCTCTCTGTCTCTCTTTTTCACCTGCTCTCTCAATTTCTCTCTCAGTATCTTTTTGTAACTCTCTCCCTCCTCTCTCTCTCACTTACTCCCTCCCCCTGACTGTCTCTCCTCCCCCTCTCTCTCTGTCTCTCCTCCCTTTCACTCTCTCTCTCTCTCTCTCCGTCTCTCCTCCCTCTCTCTCTCTCTCTCCTCCGTCTCTCCTCCCTCTCTCTCTCTCTCTCTCTCTCTCTCTCTCTCTCTCTCTCTCTCTCTCTCTCTCTCTCTCTCTCTCTGTCTCTCCTCCCTTTCACTCTCTCTCTCTCTTTCACACACACACACACACACACACACATACACATACGTATACAGCAAATTCAAGCTAGGAGAGAGGGGGTGGGGGTAAGACTGAGGGTGTGAAACAGAGGAACAAGAGTAGACAACAAGAGGAGCATGAGAGAGAGAGAGAGAGAGAGAGAGAGAGAGAGAGAGAGAGAGAGAGAGAGAGAGAGAGAGAGAGAGAGAGAGAGAGAGAGAGAGACGAGGTTGTGCGTGGACTAAGAGAGGAGATAGCAAGACAGGAGCTAGCAGCATGACTTGGCAGAGGTCACTCTGAGTGTTTTTAAGCAAAGCAAAGACACAAACATACTGTCCACTCAGGCACCCAGCAGCATGGACAGCAGCACCGGGGAGCGTAGGAGCAGATCATCTGGTTCTGGTTTCTCCAGCTGCTGCTTCACGGGACACTGAGGAGGAGGACCAGCAGAGTAAGCTCTTTGTCTTTATATCTACTACCCCTGTTCTTAAACTAGGTCACGTGTCACGCAGCATATACTCAGGGGGGTGAGGTTAGGTGAAATAATATCCTTTTAATTATGTTCCAGTGAGTCAAATAGTTTGTTTAGTTCCGGTAGTTAGGTTGAATAGTGTTTAATTAGTGCTAGTAGTTAGGTTGAATAGTGTGTTATTAGTGCTAGTTGTTAGGTTGAATAGTGTTTAATTAGTGCTAGTAGTTGGGTTGAATAGTGTTTAATTAGTGCTAGTAGTTAGGTTGAATAGTGTTTAATTAGTGCTAGTAGTTAGGTTGAATAGTGTTTAATTAGTGCTAGTTGTTAGGTTGAATAGTGTTTAATTAGTGCTAGTAGTTGGGTTGAATAGTGTATAATTAGTGCCAGTAGTTAGGTTGAATAGTGTATAATTAGTGCCAGTAGTTAGGTTGAATAGTGTTTAATTAGTGCTAGTAGTTAGGTTGAATAGTGTTTAATTAGTGCTAGTAGTTAGGTTGAATAGTGTATAATTAGTGCCAGTAGTTGGGTTGAATAGTGTATAATTAGTGCCAGTAGTTAGGTTGAATAGTGTTTAATTAGTGCTAGTAGTTTGGTTGAATAGTGTATAATTAGTGCCAGTAGTTGGGTTGAATAGTGTATAATTAGTGCCAGTAGTTAGGTTGAATAGTGTTTAATTAGTGATAGTAGTTTGGTCAAATGGTGTTTAATTAGTGCTAGTAGTTAGGTTGAATAGTGTTTAATTAGTGATAGTAGTTAGGTTGAATAGTGTTTAATTAGTGCTAGTAGTTAGGTTGAATAGTGTTTAATTATTGCTATAGTTTGGTCAAAAGGTGTTTAATTAGTGCTAGTAGTTAGGTTGAATGGTGTTTAATTAGTGCGAGTAGTTAGGTCAAAAGGTGTTTAATTAGTGCTAGTAGTTTGGTCAAATGGTGTTTAAAGAGTGCTAATAGTTTGGTCAAATAGTGTTTAATTAGTGCTAATAGTTTGGTCAAATGGTGTTTAATTAGTGCTATCGGTTGGTCAAAAGGTGTTTAATTAGTGCTAGTAGTTAGGTTGAATAGTGTTTAATTAGTGCTAGTTGTTAGGTTGAATAGTGTTTAATTAGTGCTAGTAGTTTGGTCAAATGGTGTTTAATTAGTGCTATCGGTTGGTCAAAAGGTGTTTAATTAGTGCTAGTTGTTAGGTTAAATTGTGTATAATTAGTGCTAGTAGTTAGGTTAAATAGTGTATAATTAGTGCTAGTAGTTAGGTTGAATAGTGTGTTATTAGTTAGCTGTGTTAGTAGTTAGTAGTAGTAGTTAGTAACCAGTTACCTTGAGGAGTCAGTAGCGTGTGCTCTCTGGCTTTAGTGAGAATGTGGGAGAGGTAAGTGTTGGGAGTGTTTCACATCGCTGGATTAAATCAAATTGAGCATAATGAAGCTATAGCGTGCCTGTCAGATAAAGGACTGAGTGAGCAGCAGTGATACTGTATTATTATATATGGCACAGAGTGGGGTACATAAGCATCACAGTGGGAAAAGTTCAGCCTGGCAGACTATGCTTCCCTTCACGTGAAGTCTGTCAAGGAAGGATTATAGTATTTCACGAAATCATACCGCTTCCAGTTAATCCCCAATATCCACATTTTCTGAAGCTGCTGGAACCATATGGTCATCGTAGACCAACCTGTAGGTGGCACTACTCCAGTGGCTCGGGACTCGGGAGGTATAGAGCAGTCGTCTGGCAATCCGGAGGTTCCCGGTTCGATTCCCGCTCCTCCCGGGCAGCGTGTCGAAGTGTCCTTGAGCAAGCCCTAATTGCACCTTGCATGGTCGCCTCCGCCATCGCTGTGTGAACGTGTGAGTGAATGGGTAACATGTGAGGAACAAATTGTAAAGCGCTTTGGATAAAAGCACTATATAAACGCGCTACCGTGGTGGAGCTATACTGTAAAGGGGTCACACTTAAATGGCCATACTGTAACTCCATACTGTGGGTCAGATCAACATGAAACGTCATCCCCCTCCCTATGCATCTGAATGTGCTCGACAACGTTGATACGGAGAGCTCCCATGCTCCCGTGTTTTCTCTACATGGCTTTTCAAATGTTGACACGGCAGCAAGCAGGACACAGAGTCTCAGGGGAACAACCTACATAAACCTACATAAACTTACATACACCTACATTAACCTACATTAACCTACATAAACTTACATACACCTACATTAACCTACATAAACCTACATAAACCTACATAAACTTACATACACCTACATTAACCTACATTAACCTACATAAACTTACATACACCTACATTAACCTACATAAACCTACATAAACCTACATAAACTTACATACACCTACATTAACCTACATACACCTACATTAACCTACATAAACCTACATTAACCTACATACACCTACATTAACCTACATAAACCTACAGTACATAAACCTACATAAACCTACATAAACTTACATAAACTTACATACACCTACATTAACCTACATTAACCTACATAAACTTACATACACCTACATTAACCTACATAAACCTACATAAACCTACATTAACCTACATAAACTTACATACACCTACATTAACTTACATAAACTTACATACACCTACATTAACCTACATAAACCTACATTAACCTACATAAACTTACATACACCTACATTAACCTACATAAACCTACATTAACCTACATAAACCTACATAAACTTACATACACCTACATTAACCTACATAAACCTACATTAACCTACATTAACCTACATTAACCTACATTAATCTACATTAACCTATTAACCTACATTTCTGTAACCTACATAAACATACATAAGTGCCATATAAATGCAGTGGTTTGGATAAACGGTACGCCGTCAAGCAATGAACGTCTTGAACGTCCGACAAAGCGTGTCTCTCGAAATTGGCCAAAAGTCATCAATATTTGCTGCAGGGCCGACGGTCATGATATCCAGGTTCTCATCTGAAAAAGTACAATGAGTATGTAATGACCACGTCAGGACGTACGTACTTCTGTAGTGATGCATGTATTCTGTACAGTATGCGTCAATCAGTCTGCATAGCTTTTTGCAAACATTAACGTTATGCACTAACTAACGAGATAATTACAGTAATGACAACCATGGTCAAAGAGCTGGGCCGGAAGACTCAAATGAGATGTCATGAGATGTTACATTTTATGAAAACGTATTTGTAATACGTAGACATTGTACATTGCCGATACAATACGTAAATATATTACTTATGGCTATAACATGTTTTTTAGAGTCAGTAGATGTGCTTTGGGACCATGAGGACTTTGAAACCACTCAACAGGAGGACGTGCAATAGTGCCGAATTCAAGTCCACTAAAACAGCCTTCCTATCCATGGACATTTACAAAACAGTGCACAGTCCTGCGCCAAACTAGACCTCCTCAAATATGAGACCAATGCTCCTGATGGTGGCGCTATAGCAGAAGCCTAAAGGTCAAATCTTTGAAGATTCATTAAAGATAAATAGAATGTGCTTAGAGGTCTGTAATCTTCTGTGGTTGTCCATTAAAATGAGATGAAACCTTCATACACTGGTACCTACAGTACGGTCAATTCAGAAGTCTGTCATAATATTTTTCCAAATATGCACGTTTTTTTTTTACATCTATATCTCCACACGTCTTCATTCAAATGCAACCAACCTTGACACAGAGATTGATTGTCAGATGCTCAATGTCACATGTTTCAAATGGTTTCATATATATATAACGACGAGTCCGTTCATTTATGCGCGTGGCATGTTTTCAAATTCTATGAGAGTCTGTCATTATATTTTTCTAAATATGCTAAATCAGTTGACATCTATATCTCTATATATCACAAGTCTTCATTTCAAATCTTCACCAACATCTTTGACAACAACAACAACACGTCTGATATCAGCAGAAGTTTGTCTGATTTTCAGAATTTCAGAAACACTTTCTTGTGGATTTTAAACGGTTTAAACAGACGAAGATATACCTCGGTCATGTCATCGCCTCAAGTTGTAAGAAAGTGTGTGGGAAGCCATATGTCTCCCTAGTGGTGCAGTCACTCAGTCACCTGCTCTGTCCATGTTCGAGTCCCAAGGGGTCCAATTCAAATGTGACTATATTCACAATACATTCTTGTAGAGTTTGATCTGTAGATAGCAAATACTCTTTTTGGAACATAAACCCCTTTGCGAATCTAAATCTATCTGTATTACTCCTGTGTTTACACAAATGCCATGCATGAACAAATAATAATACAGTACATAATAAGAATATACATATATAAAACAGAATACAATGAGATCATTTACAAGAGCGACCTGATCCACCAAACAAACACAACAAATACTGTACATAAAACAAGTTCCAGACAAGACAACAAGACGAGTAACTCAACGAAAAAATCTAAGAGAGGCTAAATCTAGATCGATTAAATTAAGAGCAAGAACAAGAACAGGCCCCCATGGATGCCCACTCAATATTGCGCATTAATTAGCAGTTTAAAATCCCCAGTGGGAATTCTGTTCGGGAGCCTCGGTTCCTTTTGCAATAAGTTCCACGTAGATGGGACAGAATAGGTAAAAAGGCTGTTTTTCCGAGTTCTGTGCGGGCAAACGGTGCAGAGAGAGTTAAAAGATCCTGTGACCGCAGGCCAAAACTACTCTATTTCTGCGCCATGAGGGATGACAGGTAAGAGGGGAACAGACCGAGGACGGAGAGATTTATAGATGAAGCAGCACCAGTGGAGAGTCCTACGCAAATGTAGAGACGTCCAACCTAGAAAGGGTACAATGATGTGTAAAGGGGCTTAGCCCTTGTATCAAGAGCTCAGGATGAAAACATTATAATTAGCGGTCTGTATTTAGTGTACAGCTCAGAGTGTGTCTGCGGCTCAGATACCATGCGTATTATGATGAATCAATCAATCAAACGTCCCAGACACAATGTTGTTGACAGGCAGGATTCTATGACCTCCACTACTCGGGCAAGGCCATTCATCCATGTTGGCCACAGGGCGGCGCTATAACACACAGTCAAACTCCCACACTTTGAGTCCAATGATACAAAACTGTATAATATGCAGCTGGACTTACAATACAACTTGGTAGATGAGATATCACCCTAGCCTAGCACATCTATGAGTTAGCTATAACAAGCTAGCTGGTTAGCATTACAAGGTCAATTGCAAGAGTGCATCCTGATTCACTGGTACACTATGATGCCCTTGCCAGTTAGCTAGGTTAGCATGCTATACTGACTGGCGTCATACATGCTAACTCGCTATAACAATATGCTTACAGTATTAGGACATACAAATTAGTTCGCATTAAATGTTAATCCGCTAGTATGCTATGCTAATATGTTAACATCTGATGACTGAACCATACAAATACTGAATCTAAGATTTCTACCTAACTTGCCAGTGTAGAATGTCCTATGTGAGGTAGATTCGGTATCTGTGTGTTTTTCAGTCATCTCTAGTGCCACCATCAGGCAAAACTAAGAACAGGATATCTTAAAAAGTAATGGCCTGATTGCCATAACATTTACTGTGCTCATTCATGACCCAAAGAGGAAGACATGGTTCGATGTTGGTGAACCTAATAAGACCTTCCCTCCACCATCAGGCCAAGCTTTCAGTTTTCAAATGAGTGTCTCCTGACCCATTAATTGTAGTCACAAAATATACTGTGAATATTCATTATATTATATATCATAATATTCATGATATGTATTCTTTAATCAATCGGATTTTAGAGTTTGACTTGGGTGCATTCTTTGGCAGCAGGTTTTTTCTTTAGTGCCACGAAATTTGGTTCACGCTACCAGAGGGCTTTCAGCTACTGATGCAAAAGCAGCTAGCAGCCCTGTCCCAGCCGTCAAAGGAACTTTCTAGAAAGGCTGCAGCTAGTGAGGACCGCTAGCAGCCCTGTCCGAACCATCAAAGGAACTTTCTAGAAAGGCTGCAGCTAGTGGACAGCTATACAGCCCTGTCCGAACCATCAAAGGAACTTTTAGTCAACTATTACGAAAGGTACCTGGCTTAATCTGTGTCTCTTGTGTGCTGTTACCAAATATGATTTAATCTGTGTCTCTAGTGTGCTGTAACCAAATATGATTTAATCTGTGGTGAAGTGTGCCATGATCACCAAATATGTTTTGTTTCATCTGTGTCTGGTCAGGTGTTCTTCTATCACCAAGTCATAATGTTTTCATCTGTCAAGGTGTGCCATCACCAATTGTGTTTACAGTTTTCATCTGTTATGGTGCTCTGACACCAGATGTTGGCCCATAGCGTGGATGGTGTATGATTGATGTTCAGATTCAGTCTGTCTGGCTGTGTCTCAGACCGCACGGCGGCGTGTTTAAACCCAGCAGCTGGGCTGGAATCTGTGGGGAAGCCTGTTCAATCCTGATTGTGTTTGTTTTCTGGTAGATTAGATGGAAAATGCAGTATCATCAACGAACAAGAAGTTTGCCATCCAACCAGAGTGCAAACGTAACAGTAAAGTGCAATAGTAATGTACGATGTACAGGTGGTTAAACTGGAGAGTATATATACTGAGTAATAATGCAAATGTATGTACAGTGTTATAGTATTATTATGTACAGGTATAAAGAAAGATACTATGGTATTAAGTCATACTGACCAACGGTGTAACTAGTAAGAGTAGGTAAGAGATTTGTTTTTGCAATATTAAAAAAAATAATAATAATTATACTATTTAATTAAATCATATACACAACAGGTAACAACTAAGCCTATCAATCGATTAAACTTGACAGCCCTAGGAAACAACACATAACACACAGTCCTGTGTGTTAAGTAGGTGAGAGATATGTACAGATATACATATAGTATCTACAGGATTATATGCAGGTATATACAGGCAGATGTGGATAAATATATATACTGTAAATATAAATATATATATATATATATATATATATATATATATATATATATATATATATATATATATATATATATATATATATATATATATATACGGTATCTACAGCATTATTGTTCATGCTATCATACAGAGTTATATGGGTAGACTATAGTTTGAGGCATGAGGTTATGATTACACTGTAGGCAGTTGACAGGTATAAACTGAGTCTATTAGAATCCGAGCCCCATTAGAAACCGCAATGGCTTCTAGTGGCTTAGTCCAGCTCAACGATCTCTGATGGGAGCTCTGTCTGCGTTGATGAATGAATGCACTTTAACTCTTAATAGCGACCATATAACCATAACCTGTCTGACTGCCGCATCATTGAAAGCTGGGAATATGAACATGTATTTGAGATGCAGCTCGGCTACTGTGTGTGCCAAGTGTTTCACGTCATAAATCCGCACTAAACATTGTGTTTTGTTTAGGCAAATCTAGAACATTTACTCCGTATAGCAGGGGCTTAGCGCATCGTGATGGCCCATTCCCACCCTCGCAACGATTTCTGGGTTGAAAAACCATTCATGTTACACAGATTCGGCGCAGCATCCTGGTTGAAAAGATGTATTTCTCTTGCTCCGGGTTCACACAGTAGGTACTGGGGGCTGGTGACACGACAGCAACACAACTCTCACGGGGCTCTGGGCACACAGGTGAGCCTGATATAAACCTTGAGCAAGTTCGACTCATAACAACCCCCACACATCAAATCCAGCAAATGAATGTGACAGGGTGTCTTTTAGGGTTCAGCTCAGGTCAGAGAGAGAGAGGGAGAAAGTGTCCGAGACACGTGTTTTCATGCACTGTGGACTCATTTCTTGTCGAAATGATAATCCCTCAGGTCACTGATTTTAGGCCGATCAGCAGGATGGGTTCTGGACAACAGGGGGGACGGCTAGAAACTGTTGTAGAGTTTTAGTGTTTCTTCCTGACCGCCTGAAGGGGATGGAACCAGCAACCTTCTGGCCCACGTCTCGTAACCGTTAGGCTTCAACATTTGTGCACTAAATCTTTTTTTAAATTTTTTTTTAATCTTCTTTTTCTCCGCCTGATTTTCTATTTTTCTCCCCATCCCAATTTTTTGTCGTTATGCCAATTCCCCCCCCCCCTCCCCTACCTGGTTGTTGTGCCCATGTTCTCCTACTGGTCGGTACAGGGGAACCCTGAGGTCCACCACATGCTTCCTCCGACACATGCGGCGACAGCCAGTGGCTCTTTTTTTCACCTGGCAGCGAGGGCTCTCATTGGTGAAGCGTAACGCGTGGGAGGTCACGCTGCCTTCATCAAGTCCTGCCTTTCGCTGAGCAGGCGCCCAGACCTGACCTGTAGGCGTCGCTGTCCACACCGCCAGATTACCACCCTCGACTTCCCTCCCGCTAACTCAGCCAAACGAGTTAGTATGACGATCGGCCCCAAGCCGCAGGGCAATGCTGACTCTCCGGGAGTCGAGACCAGGGGCGGATTTAGGATTAGAGGAGATCCGGGGCTTAGCCCAGATAGGTCCCCGCCTTTTTTTCTTTTTTTTTCTTTTTTATTTAATTTTTTTAATTTAAATTTTTTTTTGCTGGCAAGGGGTGGTTTGGTTTCCCCCTCCACAGCAGATTTTCTTTGAATTTAATTAACCTGTACGTGCAATTTCCTGCAATATAGAGCCTTCAATCTTGACCAATAAAGCTGCTCTTTTCACTATAAAACTCAGTTAACCATAACGTAGTTATGGTTAGATTTATATATTGGGGGGGGATATATCATATTTTTCATTATGATCAAAAAGTGGTGGAGCAAGAGCATACCTTTGCTCCCCCAAGTTCAATAGTGGGAGAGCAGAGATGCTCCGAATGCTCTTATGGCCAGGCGTCTATGATTCACTGATACAAAGTAAAATAGTGCAGTGCAATAAAATAGTTAGTAAAATAGAATAAAATAATGCAATAGTGCATTGCAATAAAATAGTTATCATCAGAAAACATTCGGGGCTTGAGCCCAAGTAGCCACCCCCTAGCCCCGCCCCTGGTCGAGACCGCAGCCTCTTGCATTGGTGACGAGCGCAATCTCCGCTACGCCAGCCGACCGCCTTGTGCACTACATTTTAAGATACAGATGCAGCTCTCAGGACTCTGAGCTCTGCTCTGCTACTGCTACTGCGGTAATCAGGCACCATTAACCTGGCAGTGCTGTTAACGAGGCGTTAACGACGCTGCGCCCCCTTGCAGTAGCGGTGCGATTTTTTTAATAGCTGGATCTGTAACCTTACTATTTATGTTATCTCTAAGGATTACACATCATTGTAATTTTGTCTATGTCATGGAACTTGCCGTGTGCCAACCTTTGAGAAAATATGATACAAATCTTGTGGAACATTTTCCAAACCTGTCAAAAGGCACTCTTCAACTTAATATGACGCCTGGGAAGAATTGAAAAACACGCCATGTGCATAAATAAACTGACTCGTCGTCGTTAATATACAGTATACAGTATCTGCACACCGTTTCAAACCATTGAGCATCCGCACAATCTCTGTGTCACGGTTGGTCGCGTTTGAATGAAGACGTGTGGAGATATGGATGTCATCTGATTTTGCATATTTAGACAAGTATTATGACAGACTTCTGAATAACCGTAGGTGCCAGTGTGTGAAGGTCTCATCTCATTTGAATGGACAACAACCTCAGACGATTACAGACCTCTAAGCACATTCTATTCATCTTTAATACATCTTCTAATATTTTACCTTTAGGCTGCTGCTATAGCGCCACCATCAGGACTATTGGTCTCATATTATTTGTGACCTGGCCCAGCGGTAAGAGACTCATGTCTGGAAGTCATTAATGAAGTTAATGGTTTTTTCCCTTGAGGAGACTTGAGGTTTAACTAGATTCAAATAAGCAAATCTTCTTCAAATATTTTCAGATTTCAACGTATGACACATTTGAAAGCTTACATTCGTACATTCTACAAGCTTACTGTACTTTCATAATCCGTAAAAAATCTGAAAAAAATTACAGATTAGGGATCCCCATTAGCTGGTGCCGTAGCAACCAGCTAGTCTTCCTGGGGTCCACACACAAAAAAAACATACAAAAACAATCACTATTGCAAAAACAAAATGATTAAAAGTCAGTACACACAATGCATAATGAAACTACTGTAACAATTAAGATAGCTAAAATTACATTAGTGTAAAACAAAAACAAAAAATTACTTTACAGTGTTAAAAACAATTTAAAAACAATTTAAGATTCTTTTAAAAAGTGAATCTACTGTAAATGTAGCAGAGGTTCCGAGGCAGGCCATTCCAAAGAGTTAATGCTCTAAAAATAAAAGATCTCCCCAGAGCGCTGGTTCTAGGACCTGGCAATTCAAGCTGCCCACTACTGGAACCTCTACTGTAATGCTCGTGCACAGTATTACTAAAAACAATCTGATTATGTATAAAAACAGGAGTTTTACTGCTCAGGACCAACTTGAACAGCACAAGTATAAAAGACAATCTATTTTCAACGTTAGGCCAAGAGAGGCGGGCATGCATACGGCTCACATTAGACCTTATAGTGAGCAGCCCAGTACCAACCGTGCTGCCCTGTTCTGGACCACGGGAGCTTCCTGAGGTCACCCCTGTTCTGGACCACCTGGAGCTTCCTGAGGTCACCACTGGCAGCAGATGACCACATCGCAGAGCAATAGTCAAGATGACATAAAACTAAACTTTGCACTATCTGACATAAAAGGGGACGGGCAACAAAAGAAGCACATTTCCTGGAAATACCAATTTCCAGGAATTGGTATTTCCAATTTGAACTGCTGGGCTCGGTCACATTGGAGGATGCCTAGCTTGGCACAGAATGGTTCTACTACTGAAGAGATGAGGTTAGGGGGGCGTGGGGTTGATGCTGCACAGCACAGGCGTCTGTTATACAGACAGGAGGGAGACTGGTTCACGTCACGTACCGTACCAGCCCCCGCCGGCGGGAGTGAGGACCTTGATGAGGCCTGGTGAGGGCGTGGGAGGGGAGCCTGGTGGGGGCGTGGTCTGCCTGCAGACAGAGGAGGGAGACAGAGGAGGGAGACAGAGGAGGGAGACAGAGGAGGGAGACAGAGGAGGGAGACAGAGGGAGGGAGACAGGGGGAGGGAGACAGAGGGAGGGAGACAGAGGAGGGAGACAGAGGAGGGAGACAGAGGAGGGAGACAGAGGAGGGAGACAGAGGAGGGAGACAGAGGAGGGAGACAGAGGGAGGGAGACAGAGGAGGGAGACATAGGGAGGGAGACAGAGGAGGGAGACAGAGGAGGGAGACAGAGGGAGGGAGACAGGGGGAGGGAGACAGAGGGAGGGAGACAGAGGAGGGAGACAGAGGAGGGAGACAGAGGAGGGAGACAGAGGAGGGAGACAGAGGGAGGGAGACAGAGGAGGGAGACAGAGGAGGGAGACAGAGGAGGGAGACAGAGGAGGGAGACAGAGGGAGGGAGACAGAGGAGGGAGACAGAGGAGGGAGACAGAGGGAGGGAGACAGAGGAGGGAGACAGAGGAGGGAGACAGAGGAGGGAGACAGAGGAGGGAGACAGAGGAGGGAGACAGAGGAGGGAGACAGAGGAGGGAGACAGAGGAGGGAGACAGAACAGAGGAGGGAGACAGAGGAGGGAGACAGAGGAGGGAGACAGAGGAGGGAGACAGAGGAGGGAGACAGAGGAGGGAGACAGAGGAGGGAGACAGAGGGGGAGACGGAGGAGGGAGACAGGGGTCAGCAGCTAGACGGCCCCAGAGGGAGACGGAGGAAAATGGTCCATTTATATAACAGCTTTTATCCAAAGCGCTTTACAATTCCATTCACTCACACATTCACACACCGACGGCGGAGGCGACCATGCAAGGTGCCAACCTGCTCATCGGGAGCAATTAGGGACACTTTGACACGCTGCCGCCGGGGAGGAGCGGGAATTGAAAGTCGGGCAGGCCTACCGACCTAAGGACGGCGCACGCTCCGCGAAGCCGCCACAGCTCGACCGTGATGCCAGCACTTTACAAGCGAACCGCGACGTTGGTTTTTATGACCGGCTTAAGTGTTGACGGCAGGGACTTTGCTCTTTTGGGGATCGTATAATGCTGTTCGGTCCGACAGACTTCATTTTTTTGCTTTATTGAACACATCAAACACAGATTGCACAACATATTTAATAGGTGGCAGAAACTTGTAGATTTTGGTGAACCTATAAGACCGTTCCTCTAGCGCCACCAGCAGGCCGGGCTGTATAATGACATAATACCCAATGCATACTGTCTAACGCCATAGTGCTTAATAATGCATACTGTCTAACGCCATAGTGCTTAATGCATACTGTCTAACGCCATAGTGCTTAATGCATACTGTCTAACGCCATAGTGCTTATTGCATACTGTCTAACGCCATAGTGCTTATTACATACTGTCTAACGCCATAGTGCTTAATGCATACTGTCTAACGCCATAGTGCTTAATGCATACTGTCTAATGCCATAGTGCTTAATGCATACTGTCTAACGCCATAGTGCTTAATGACTTAATGCATACTGTCTAACGCCATAGTGCTTAATGCATACTGTCTAACGCCATAGTGCTTAATGCATACTGTCTAACGCCATAGTGCTTAATGCATACTGTCTAACGCCATAGTGCTTAATGCATACTGTCTAACTCCATAGTGCTTAATGCATACTGTCTAACGCCATAGTGCTTAATGCATACTGTCTAATGCCATAGTGCTTAATGCATACTGTCTAACGCCATAGTGCTTATTACATACTGTCTAACGCCATAGTGCTTAATGCATACTGTCTAACTCCATAGTGCTTAATGCATACTGTCTAACGCCATAGTGCTTAATGCATACTGTCTAATGCCATAGTGCTTAATGCATACTGTCTAACGCCATAGTGCTTAATGACTTAATGCATACTGTTTAACGCCATAGTGCTTAATGACTTAATGCATACTGTCTAACGCCATAGTGCTTAATGCATACTGTCTAACGCCATAGTGCTTAATGCATACTGTCTAACGCCATAGTGCTTAATGCATACTGTCTAACGCCATAGTGCTTAATGCATACTGTCTAACGCCATAGTGCTTAATGCATACTGTCTAACGCCATAGTGCTTAATGCATACTGTCTAACGCCATAGTGCTTAATGCATACTGTTTAACGCCATAGTGCTTAATGACTTAATGCATACTGTCTAACGCCATAGTGCTTAATGACTTAATGCATACTGTCTAATGCCATAGTGCTTAATGACTTATTGCATACTGTTTAACGCCATAGTGCTTAATGACTTAATGCATACTGTCTAACGCCATTGTGCTTAATGCATACTGTCTAATGCCATAGTGCTTAATGCATACTGTCTAACGCCATAGTGCTTAATGCATACTGTCTAACGCCATAGTGCTTAATGCATACTGTCTAATGCCATAGTGCTTAATGCATACTGTCTAACGCCATAGTGCTTAATGCATACTGTCTAACGCCATAGCGCTTAATGACTTAATGCATACTGTCTAATGCCATAGTGCTTAATGCATACTGTCTAACGCCATAGTGCTTAATGCATACTGTCTAACGCCATAGTGCTTAATGCATACTGTCTAATGCCATAGTGCTTAATGCATACTGTCTAACGCCATAGTGCTTAATGCATACTGTCTAACGCCATAGTGCTTAATGCATACTGTCTAACGCCATAGTGCTTAATGCATACTGTCTAATGCCATAGTGCTTAATGCATACTGTCTAATGCCATAGTGCTTAATGCATACTGTCTAACGCCATAGTGCTTAATGCATACTGTCTAACGCCATAGCGCTTAATGACTTAATGCATACTGTCTAACGCCATAGTGCTTAATGCATACTGTCTAACGCCATAGTGCTTAATGACTTAATGCATACTGTCTAACATCATAGTGCTTAATGCATACTGTCTAACGTCATAGTGCTTAATGCATACTGTCTAATGCCATAGTGCTTAATGCATACTGTCTAACGTCATAGTGCTTAATGCATACTGTCTAACGTCATAGTGCTTAATGCATACTGTCTAATGCCATAGTGCTTAATGCATACTGTCTAACGCCATAGTGCTTAATGCATACTGTCTAACGCCATAGTGCTTAATGCATACTGTCTAACGCCATAGTGCTTAATGCATACTGTATAATGCCATAGTGCTTAATGCATACTGTCTAACGCCATAGTGCTTAATGCATACTGTTTAATGCCATAGTGCTTAATGCATACTGTCTAACGCCATAGTGCTTAATGCATACTGTCTAACGCCATAGTGCTTAATGCATACTGTCTAATGCCATAGTGCTTAATGCATACTGTCTAACGCCATAGTGCTTAATGCATACTGTCTAATGCCATAGTGCTTAATGCATACTGTCTAATGCCATCGTGCTTAATGCATACGGTCTAACGTCATAGTGCTTAATGACTTAATGCATACTGTCTAATGCCATAGTGCTTAATGACTTAATGCATACTGTTTAATGCCATAGTGCTTAATGCATACTGTCTAATGCCATAGTGTTTAATGACTTAATGCATACTGTTTAATGCCATAGTGCTTAATGCATACTGTTGTGGTAGAAAATAGCCAAAGCTAATAACTTACTCAGTCCAAAGAGACCTGGTTAATATGATACCGATATATGCAGGGTCCCCCCCCCCCCCCCCAAAAATAGAATAATTTCAGGTAATTAACATTACATATCTCTTGTTGTGGAATTAACACAACATTATGCATACTTTTGACAATAAATAAAATCTGAATTTGTTCTTACTTGCTTGCCTGGGTAAATAAAGGTTATAGAAATGTAAAAATTTGAAAACCGATACAGATATTTTCCGATATCACATTTTAATGCCGATATCGGCCGATAATATCGGTAGGCCGATAATATCGGACATCCCTAACCATAATGCTTCAGACCCAAATATGCCAAAATGGCTCAGCTTCTATGCCCCATATGCCCAATGCTTGGACCCCTGCTCAGCGCCTCTCGCAGCTACAGTATGAAAGGGGTCCAAACAGCAAGGCTGCTGGAACCCTATTGTATCTGTTGACTACTCTGGCAATACAAATCACCAATGTCAGCCAGATGGTGGCGCTATAACAAAGGATCAAACTTAAAAGGCTAAAACTCCCAAAAATGTAGGTCAGATCAACATGAAACCTCATACTGTACTCCTAAAATGAATGATAAGTCATCAATACGTCATATAATCGTCATGATATTCAGTAGATATGTTGGGTAAAGGTATATAATCATGAGGACAAAACCATTGTAAAACCGTTCCATAGGGGGCGCGATAGTGACGAAACTATTTTTTTTTTATTATAAATTCATAATCAATACTTTTTTTGTGGGGAAAAGCAATACTTTTCAATACAATTCCAAGTGTTAGAGGCATCGAAGGGAAAAGCTGACTCCCCTAAGATCAGAACAAAAAAGAGGGACACTAAGAACCATCCAGGCATCAGATTGAGTTGAATACCGTTCCAACATTCCAATCTAACAGTGAAGAGATATAAACGGGTTGCTCACCAATCAGGGCTTTACAAATAAATAAATGAATAAATACCAGTGTTTGTTGGCGCCTTTCTGCAAGAAGGCCAACCCACCCTATAATACAGGACTGTGAAATGAGTCTACAGTTCATGAAAACAGGTGTGTCACAAACTCACGAGCTGCCAACCCTGAACAAACATATTGAGTAACTCGTTGGCTCATTTGCATCTACAATGTAAATGCGCCACATGCAAATCCCTAATAATAATTTGTATACATATACATTAGAGAACATAATTTGCATACATGCAGCAGTTCAACAGACCGATATGAAGATTCTACCGATAAGATTGTTTATGAAGATATCACCTGGCCGAACACCTAACCCTAACCGTAAACATAGCTTACCAATGAACACACTTAGAAGAAGAAGTCTTTATTTGTCATGCAGATTAAAGACACACATGCGAGATGGGCGACACACGGAAACACACATGCATTGGGTCGCCGATGAAATGCCTCTCTGCGCTTGACCCATCCCGTCGTCCTTCCCCCCCAAGGGCAGCCGGGAGCAGACATGGAGTGTGGCGTGGGGCCGCGCCCCGGGGAGGCGGGGACCAATCCAAGTGCTCCTGTCCGTCTTCGTCAGGGACGCCACAGCGTTAGTGATCTGTTCTGCATGTTTTTCCATTGGGTTTATCTCTTTTTCTGGAGGGAAAACTCTTGCGAGCCACGGGGGGGGGATAACATGAAAACTCCACACAGAAAGGCCCGGGAGATACCCCCCCACCTGGGTATACTGGCAAAGCGGCAACCTGGTCCCCAAGCGGGAATCGAACCCAGGACCTTCTAGCTATGAGGCGACAGTGTTAACCACTACACCACCGTGTCGCCTTCACACACTTCACACTAGCATGTTACATGTATGTCACACTAGCATGTTACATGTATGTCACACTAGCATGTTACATGTATGTCACACTAGCATGTTACATGTATGTCACACTAGCCCGCCACTACTGCTCATGTACATGGTTTACTTGTGCATATACCTCTACAATAATCATAGTCTCTGAAATGACTATGAAATGAATACATATTTTACATTACATTAAATTGTATGTCGACCTAATAACAAGACAGACAGACGGTAACAAGAACCACAGTGGCTCAGGAGGTAGAGCTGTCGTCTGGTAATCAGAAGGTTCCCGGGTTTGATTCCGGCTCCTCCCGGCTGCGTGTCGAGTCGACGTGCCGTTGAGCAAGACACGTAACCGCTAGCTGCTCCCGATGAGCAGGTTGGCACCTTGCCTCCGCCGTCGGTGTGTGAGTGAGTGGGTGAGTGAGTGAGTGAGTGAGTGAGTGAATGTGAGGCATAAGTTGTAAAGCGCTTTGGATAAAAGCTTCTATATAAATGCACCATTTACCATAATGAACATAGCTGTTGATTAGGGATGTCCGATATTGGCATAAAAATGTGATATCGGAAAATATCGGTATCTGTTTTCAATTTTATTATTATTATTCTTTTTTTTTTTTTTTTTTACATTTATTTAACCTTTATTTACCCATATATAAGTAAGCAAGTAAGAACAAATTCAGATTTTATTTATTGTCAAAGTATGCATAATGTTGTGTTAATTACACGACAAGAGATATGTAATGTTAATTACCTGAAATTATTCCGTTTTTTGGGGGGGGGGACCCTGCATATATCGGTATCGGTTGATATCGGTATCGGAAATTAAGAGTCGGACAATATCGGTATATCGGTATCGGTAAAAAAGCCAATATCGAGCATCTCTACTGTTGATTGATTGATTGATTGATTTTATTTATGGGTCCAAAGACACAACAATTCCAAGGGATCATGACGTGCGAAAGTGACAACACTTATTTGCAGCACGGTCCCTGATGTTCTGACCAAAGGACTTAATACAAATAATAACATATAAAACGACACATAAAGCAAAAGTCCAATACAACAAATCCATATTCTACATATCTAAAAACAAGTCAATATCATCCTGACCAAATACCATAAAATAGCGCATTTCATTATACCATCATTAAAACAACTTTACCCCAGAGATATGAGCGAACCTGACCTTTAAATATTCCTCCCCCCCCCCTCTGTACTTTCATAAAACAGAAAGCATCTGCTGACAGATATACCAGGTCTGTAGTCAGAGGGGACTGTGTAGTTCTGCTGACAGATATACCAGGTCTGTAGTCAGAGGGGACTGTGTCGTCCCAAACAGATATACCAGGTCTGTAGTCAGAGGGGACTGTGTCGTCCCAAACAGATATACCAGGTCTGTAGTCAGAGGGGACTGTGTCGTCCCAAACAGATATACCAGGTCTGTAGTCAGAGGGGACTGTGTCGTCCCAAACAGATATACCAGGTCTGTAGTCAGAGGGGACTGTGTCGTCCCAAACAGATATACCAGGTCTGTAGTCAGAGGGGACTGTGTAGTTCTGACAGATATACCAGGTCTGTAGTCAGAGGGGACTGTGTAGTTCTGACAGATATACCAGGTCTGTAGTCAGAGGGGACTGTGTAGTTCTGACAGATATACCAGGTCTGTAGTCAGAGGGGACTGTGTAGTTCTGACAGATATACCAGGTCTGTAGTTAGAGGGACTGTGTCGTCCCAAACAGATATACCAGGTCTGTAGTCAGAGGGGACTGTGTAGTTCTGACAGATATACCAGGTCTGTAGTCAGAGGGGACTGTGTAGTTCTGACAGATATACCAGGTCTGTAGTCAGAGGGGACTGTGTCGTCCCAAACAGGAGGTCTGCTTTTAGTCAGACAGCCTTTTCCGTGAGAGCAGCCCACACCTGGAACAGTCTGCCAACACGGCTCAGGGAGCATCAAAGCTACATCTCATTTAAAACTAACTTAAAATCATGGTTGAGAGATGGTCAAGTGTGCGACCATTTTAACTGAGGGGTTGTATTTTAATGTATTTATTTGTATGTATTTTAGTGTATTGTAACCTATACTGATTCCTACTGTGTTTTAATTATTGTACTATGTTTTTTAACTGAGGGGTTGTATTTTAATGTATTTATTTGTATGTATTTTAGTGTATTGCAACCTATATTGATTCCTACTGTGTTTTAATTATTGTACTATGTTTTAATTATTGTTGTGCTCATGTCACCTGCCCCAGAGACTACAGTTGAAAATTAGCCAACTTGGCTAAACTGGCATATTTACAGTCAAATGTTCCTTAATATGCACTGTCTCTGTATTTTAAACCAATAAATACAAAATACAAACCGGACAGTTTCATTTATGAGTGGAAGGCTGTTCCACATTGAGATACCAGTGTAGAAGAATGAGCTCTGAAATTGTAAATGAGTGAATGAATGAAAGTATAAAAACAAATATATATCTGTTCATTTGACATACAAAAGATAATAAAAAAAAAAGACAAACAGATAAACAAATCATAGTGTACCCTGTTCGAAAAAGTAGTAGGAAGAAGTATACACTTTTAAAAATGCCTACCCCTCAAATTATATAATTTTATTCTATTGTTAATTATGTATAAACGCTGTATCTCTATACAATCCAATACATTTATATAATATATATATACTAAATAAATACCATTATGATATATACATAATTTCTTAATTTTTTTTTTTTACATCTTACACATCCCAATCAACACACTTCCTCTTCCAGATACCCATTTAAGAAAGATTTTTTTGTACATCTTTTTAAACTGATTTATGTTTGTACTCTGTTTTATCTCTAACTCCAGACTGTTCCACAAGTCCACCCCACAGACTGACATGCACATACTTTTCATTTTGGTTCTGACACTGAGTTTTTTTAAAGTTTAGCTCTCCTCTCTTTCCCTGAAAATGTTTTTGTATCCTTTTTGGCAACAGGTTATTTCTGGCTTTGTACATGATTTGTAATGTAAATTTGACCAGATCCATACATTTTCAAGGTGTTTGATTTTTAGAAACAGTGGGTTCTATATATCCTACCTTGTTTATTGTCCTTATTTGCTCTTTTCTGTAATATGCATATTGGCTGTAGGGTGCACTTGTAGAGTCACATCACATCCCTTCTCACAGTGTGGTGTGTTTTCCCTTTACATTTCCCTAGAGTAGGCTGTGTGTGTATAGACTGCACTGTGCCAAGACACACACACACACACACACACACACACACACACACACACACACACACACACACACACACACACACACACACACACACACACACACACACACACACACACACATTGGCCAATCTGTATTCTGAGTGCGTTTTCACATGGTTTGAGGCCACTTCCCTGTCTAAAGCTGTCCACCCCAGTTAGCCCTCGGTCACTCAGTGTGCACCAACCTAATCACAGCACCATGTCAGCTGTTTACATTAGGTACAAATGATATAATATCCACATTAGACAGGAATAAACACTGTGCTGCCTTTTTTTGTAGATCTATCTCTAAAGCATTTTGGGTTGTTCATCATCTTAAATTGGTGCAAAAAACAAAGTCCATGCTGTTTACTAGAGACAGAAATGTTGAGGTTAGTTGTTTGCATATAATCCACTGTGAGTGGTTCCAGCATTGAGTGAGTGAGTCACTGAAATATCTTGGCATCTGGCTGGATGACAAATTGACATATAAATACCATATAGACAATCTTGCCAGCAAGCTGAGGCAGAAAATTGTCGTCTTGACTTGTCTATCACCCTGCCCTAAGGTTCATTGCTGGTGACCGTTACAGAATGATATGCACTGTGCATGAACACGTCTCACAAACGTGAGAAAAAGTCTTTGACATGTTTTTTCCCACTCTGTCCTGATTCAAACGCTCATTTGCATAACCACATCCCCTGTGACACATCCATTGGCTGGCTCTGATGTGGGGGGTTTCCAGAGAAGCTTTGATTAACTGATGGACTGCACCTGTGTGCCCAGAGAGGGAGAAATGTGAACGCTGCCTGCCGTCATGCCATTTATTAATGATGACCGCTTTTTTCCCGTTCATTATATTAGTTGAATCCAACGTTTTATTTAACTGTACTGCGTCCTCGGCTCTCACCAGGATGGGGCGAGTGTTTTAGCCCTCAGAAACCATGATACACGACGTCCTTTTACAAAACAGGATGCTCACATTTTAACCAGACATGTCTTAAGAGAAACCAAAGATCTGTCGTAACTTCGCCCTTCAACCAAGGTGCCTGAGCTGGAGAAACCTATCAAGGGAGAAAGATTCAGCAACTCTTTGAAGATGGTGGATGTTCTAAAAATAATGTTCTTTATGCCTACATACAATTAAAACCAAGGCGTTTTGGCAACATGCCTTCATCGGGGTTACAGGACAAAGAAAGAACAAAGAAGGAGCTTGAAAACTCATAAAATGGCCTCCACAGGGAAAAGGGACCCCTAATTGACAACAGACCAATGAGAAAACGGGTTACATTCCTAAACTCACCAATGAAATGTCCCCATATACATCCGTGACAGAGGCGTCATCAGCCAGTAGAGTATCTATACAAAACATAAAAACAAAACTCTATAAGAGCAGAGACTATTAATTAAATTAATTCACATTGAACCCCTCATTCATCCGGTTAGGTTCCAGACTTTCAAAAATTGCATGTTCTACTGAGGAAATGGTTGCAAAACATACATTGTATCAAAGGTTCACGTAACCAGGCTAACTTAGGCCTTTATGAAACTCATCATTTGATTCACTAACTTACTGTTGATTAGATTAGAGTTGATTAGATTAAAATGTATTGTCATCATACAGCACGGTACAGTACAACGAAAAGTTTGGCATCCAACCAGAGTGCAAATGTAGCAATAAAGTGCAACAGCAATATACAATGTACAGGTGATTATACTGGGTATAAAATATACAAATTAGTACTACTTAGTGTAGTGCTAATCAGGGGTGACAGTGGCTCAAAAGGGAGAGCAGTCGTCTTGTAGTCAGAAGGTTCCCGGTTCGATTCCTGCTCCTCCCGGGCAGCATGTCGATGTGTTCTTGAGCAAGACACTCAACCCCTAATTGTTCCCGATGTGCAGGTTGGCACCTTGCATGGTTGCATCCGCCATCGGTGTGTGAATATGTGAGTGAATGAGGAACAAAAATTGTAAAGTGCTTTGCATAAAAGCAATATATAAATTTACCATTTACTAATCAGATGTATACAGAGTTGTATTATACTGTTGGTGCTGGTAAATGAGCGTTGCATGTATATGACCAATGTTTTTTTTTTATCCACTTTTTCTCCCATTTTCTATATTTTCTCCCATCCCAATTTCGTATCATCCAATTCAACCCTCCCCTGTCACGGACGCTGTTTCTTGCCTCCCACAAGCCGGCTGCAATGTGGACTAAGTCATACATAGCACGAGTCCCCTCCGGTACTTGAGGTAACAGCAGTCGCATCTTTTCACCTGCGCAGCTCGATCTCTCAGTGGTGAGGAGTAACGCGTGGGAGGCTCACGCTGCGCCCGACACTTCCTGATTCTACTGCGCAGGCGCACCAACCGACCTGTAGGAGTCGCTGTCCACAACGCCCGATCCCCACCCATCAGTTTCCCACCCCCTAATACGGCCAATGTGTATTAGTACGGACGGCCAGCTAAACTGAAAGCAATGTGGAGCGCTGGGCTCGAACAGGCGAGCCCAGCGTCTCCGCATTCGTGGCGAGCGCCTTGCCCACTACGCCACGTAGCCACCCCGTATATGACCAATGTTAAAGGGACAATCCAATCTATTGAATAACTTTTTTAATAAATCCTCTTAACAAGCGGGCAGAAAGTGCAATTTTTTTTACTTTGCGACCACGTTTCATGTTTATTTCGAGGAAATAATTTATCGCGATAGTTATCGTTATCGTTTTATCGCCCAGCCCTAGGACTGCATACTATTTTTGCAAACCAAAACAACATACTTTATACTTTATGTCTTTATACATGCATGAGCCTGGTCTCTTTTGAAAGATGACATTCTGAAGTGTAAAAAAAAATCACTTTTAGTGCTAAACTAATAGAGTTACATAGGTCTGAACTTGAGTTGTAAAAGAACGTGTTACCCAAGTTTTTCTGTAGTAGTTAGTAGACCAGAGGTAGTATTTCCCCAGAAGGTGGTATGGCTTACAAATCCAGACGGAGCCATAGCCTGAAGCCTTATGTAGTACATATCCAAATTTCATAAAGATCCATTCAGAAATGAGTAATTAGGAGTGATTTTGGTAAACTGTGTAGAAAGAAAAACTCAGTTTTCTCGTAGACTTCAATTCATTCGGCTGTTTTGCTCTTCCTGTTTTCGTGTTTCTTCGTGTTTTTTTTTTAAATTTATTTAGATCCCCATGTGGGGTATCATTGGAAAGCCACACTCATTGTGTGAGGTTTTGCCCGCTGCTCACCACCTTTTCTGTTTCTTTAAGCCTATACTGTTTATTTTCCCTTCTCACTCACTCTCTCTAGCCCCCACCCTCTCGTTCTTTACTCTCGTTTACTCTCAGTGGCCACACCTGGACTATTATCAATTACCTCTCGCACCTGTGGTGGCAGGCTAATTAGTTCCCATGTGGGCTTTAAATACCAGGGCTCTTCCCCTCGTTTCGGGTGGGGTCGTGTTGTATACTTGCCGAGTCATATTCTCTAAACATCTAGACTCTTTCGGGAGATCCTCTGTCTGCCTATGCTGTTCCATTCTCCGGCGTCGAGATGTTTGCTCCAGCCTTCGCCAGCTGTCGCCGTTGCCTGTGGGGGAGACTGGTCTGCGCTCCCTGTACTTCCACGGGAGGCACCCCAGCGTTCCACTGCAGACCCCCGCGCAGCTGTTCGTCCTGACGCACATCCAGACCAACGCAGACGCTCTCCAGTCCTCAGCGCGCAACGCGCATCTTCCAAGGACGCTCGAGCTTGGCACGCTCTCCAGACCTCAGCGCGCAGACGCGCATCTACCAGACCTTCGAGCTTGGCACGCTCTCCAGACCTCAGCGCGCAGACGCGCATCTACCAGACCTTCGAGCTTGGCACGCTCTCCAGACCAGCGCAGACGCGCATCTTCCAGACCCTCGAGCTTGGCACGCTCTCCCGACCAGCGCGCAGACGCGCATCTCCTAGACCTTCGAGCTTGGCACGCTCTCCCGACCAGCGCGCAGACGCGCATCTCCTAGACCTTCGAGCTTGGCACGCTCTCCAGACCAGCGCGCAGGAGCGCATCTTCCAGACCTTCGTGCTTGGCACACTCCTCCACGTAGACGCACCCCGATGCGTCTCTCGGTTCCGGTGCGCACTCAAGCAGTGGCGCACCACTCTGTTTCCTCGGCTCGGACAGCCAGCTACCCGGTGGCGACACCCTCGCCGCCGCTGCTGTTCCTGCACCATTACGCATACGCCTGGGTGAGTTTTGATTGTTAGGTCACTCATCCAGCGTGTTGCCTCCTGGGTGAGTTTTGATTGTTAAGTCACTCACCCAGTGTTGTGCCTCCTGGGTGAGTTTGATTGTTAAGTCACTCACCCAGCGTAATGCCTCTGTTTGTTCTCTCGTGGATATTATCACTCCAAGTTGTGGCGCACCACTCTGTCCTCGGCTCGGACAGTCGGCTACCCGGTGGCGACACCCTCGCCACCGCCGCCTGTTCCAGCACCACTCTGTCCTCGGCTCGGACAGTCGGCTACCCGGTGGCGGCACCCTCGCCACCGCCGCCTGTTCCAGCACCACTCTGTTCTCGGCTCGGACAGCCGGCTTCCCGGTGGCGACACCCTCGCCGCCGCTGCTGTTCCTGCACCATTACGCATACGTTCTGGGTGAGTTTTGACTGTCTAGATCATCTCCGTTTTCGTGTGTTTCTAACACTGAAGAATTACCACCTTTTTAATCTGACAGTCACTCACCCAGCGTTGTGCCTCTGTTTGTTTCACTTGGATATTATTTTGGACGTTACATCTCCCACTGTGTGTTTGTTCACACCAAAGATAGTATTCTCTTTGTATTTGTTTTGGTACTTTGCTCTTTGTGTATTTTTCACGAAGATAGTTTTACTTTGTTTAACTTTGATATTTTGGACTGGTCACCTCTCCTGCATCTGCTCTGTTTTTCCCCTTTGTACATTAACCCTCTCCTCTCTCCCTCTCGGCCGCCGTTACCCACCTCGGAGATCTGCCGAGAGAGTTCTGCAGAGCGGCCCAGGTGTTCCCACCAGTCCTCCCAGTCCTCCCTGTCCCCAGCCCGCCTCCGCGGGCCTCAGTCCCCTCTGTCCCAAGTTCTCCCCTTCTAGTTCCACCTAGTTCCTTGTCCCTAGTTCTCCTAGTCCCCAGTTCTCCTGTTCCCTAGCTCTCCTTGTCCCGACATCTCCTAGTCTCTAGTTCCTCTGTTCCTTTAACCTTCCCCTAGCGTTCCTTTAATGTTTCCCCTAGCGTTCATTAACCTTCCCTTAGTGTTCCCTTTTCCTGCCCGCCTCTTAAAGGCACCTAGTTTTTCCCCTCTTGTTATATTCCTGTATTTGTGTTCTCCCTTAAAGGGACAGTGCCCCTTTTTCCCTGTTCTCAATAAATATCTGTTTCTTGGCAAACCATCATACCTGTCTTGTGTTGTGCGATTGGGGTCGGTTACAAACCATAACACATTGGCTACAATGATCCACAATCATCTAGATCAGATCTAGATTGACTGCAGCCTGAGTCGGGAGTGGTATTTTGCACAATACCGTGTACTTTGCACAAGCCTCAAATACCGGCATGTAACTCGAGAACCGCTGAACTGATTTCGTCGGATTTTGTCGCTATCGACAGGCAACAAATAAGCTTCAATTCGGTTTATATATTGTATTACAAAATATGCACACCCGAGCCACTAGGGGTCGCCAAAGTGCCGGTTGCAAAAAATCCAAAAAACATCCCATATCAAGTCAAATCAAGAGTTTTATTTGTCACGGCATACGAGTATACAATGAAATGTGGGTGGTCTTGCCCGCAACGATGTGCAAATACAATAGTAATAATATATAATAGAATCCAATAGAACGACATTGTGTAATAAAACATGTAAACAGAGTAGGGCATATCGGTATATGTACATGAGTTATTTACAGAGCATGGTAGGACTTGCTAGGTCCTGTGGTAGTGCAATACACTGTTAGCTACGGATGAGGCACTGGGTCTTTATGTACACTGCTATATTATACAATCTCAAGTTATACTATACTATTCTTAAAGTGACCTTTCCTTTTGTAAAGTGGCCATAAGTGTGAGCGTGTGCAGCATGAGTGTGTGCTTGCTCATGTTAAAGTGGCTGCTAGTGTGTGAGCGTGTACAGTGTGTGTGTCGTGTGTGTGCTCATGTGTGCTTGTGTGTGGAGAGTTCATTGTTCAAGGCTCTGATGGCCTGGGGGAAGAAGCTGAGCCTAAGCCGCTCTGTCCTAGTAGCTGGGGTTCGCAGGCGTCTGCCTGACCTCAGCAGCTGGAACAGGCTGTTATTGGGGTGGTGAGGGTCTTTCATTATCCTGCAGGCTCTGGATTTGCACCTCTTGTTGTATAGAACCTGCAGGGGTGGTAGTGCAATACGCGTGGTACGCTCGGCTGAGTGCACCACTCTCTGTGAGGGACGTTGCAGCTTAACCTTTTTTTACTGTATGTAGCACACTCTCAGGGGCTCATACAGAAACAAGCATTTCCTCATCAAGTATTCTGTATTTTGTTGTGACAAATAATAAACAAACTTGAACTTGAGTTGAGACTTCATAGCTAATATGGCAAACGTGTCTAATAGCATAACACTAGCGCTAGTATGGCTAGATATTTCTCTCCTATAAATTAACAGTGTTTTCCTTTCTCCTTTACCAGTCATTCTGTCCTTGATACCTCATGCAGGGTTAATGGGGGGGAAATTGCGTTTCACCAAAGGATTTTATCTTTTGTTAACGTTCCAATTTTTTTTAAGTCAAATTGCTAACCCTATATGACCGCATGTTGCAGACGCTGGTGATCTCCGACGCTGGCTAGCGATTTTAACTGCCACTTCGAAATTCCAAAAATCTCCTTCCTTGTCAGAGTAATGGTTATTAGAAGACCCGGTTCACTGGAACCACGACGGTCGCATGAATCACAGACGACACTATAGCAGCCATCTATTAATAGTCCATTCATGCTCCTCTAGTTGCAGGAGAACCGGAGAGACCGGAGCTTCCAGAAATACATCGCCCCCGCCGTGAGAGCTCCATTCTGTTTCATGTGTTCATCCAGTTGTAGATGAAGTGAGCTTTTGATACAAGGACTAACACGAGAACAGTTAAGTCCACTGTGGGGAGGAGGAGGGGGGGGGTTCTGGTGCTGGCCGCGAGACTCACTGGCCGAAGCAGTGGCAGCGGTGGAGGTTGATTGGCACAGCCGGTGTAGCTGTTTTTTTTCTTTTTTTTTTTTCGATTTTCTCCCATCCCAATGTTAGTCGTTATGCCAATTCCCAATCCCCTTCCTGGTCGCTGCGCACTTACCCCCCACAGTCGGTCTGGGAGAGTGGAGGCTATCACGTGCTTCCTCCGACACACGTCCAGCCAATCAACCGCTTCTTTTCACCTGGCAGCGCGGACTCTCACTGAGAGGGTGTAACGTGTGGAAGGATCA
>NC_140181.1:8482577-8517577 GCF_963971535.1 Notolepis coatsorum | reverse complement strand
AGAGCCCTGCTGCTGCAGCCAGAGAGGCGCCCCCTCCACCCTGCGGAGCGACGCGGACGCCATGCAGGCAAAATGGGGACAACGGACGGAGATTATTTATAGCCTTGTGCTAAATCCGGCCATTTTTACACTCCACCACGGTGTTCATTAATTTAGCGTTGTCCTCGTCCAAATAAACAAATAAATAAATAAAAGACAGAGGGACGGAGAGAACACCGGGGAACTGACGTACCAGTGTGTTTGTACTCGAGTTGCTAAATGTCGAGGTCGAGTCTCGAGTCCCCAGTGTCCGAGTCCGAGTCACCAAAGAAGAGCCTGAGTCGTAGGGCTGGGCGATATAACGATAACGATAAATATCGCGATATATTTTAATAATCGATATCGAATATCGGAAAAAAAATTATATCGTTATTTTTTGTGACCTGCAACAGGGCAGTTTTAAAACCAGAGACAGTGGACAGACTTTTCTTTCTTGCAACTTAAAGTAATGGCTTTGCTTGTCCAAATGACAATACTGACCGAATTGAGATTTATTTTTCTCTTGTCCATTTATTTTGTTTGCTTTCTAATGTAAAATACAGTTTGAAACCGTCTGTACACAGTAGGCTAAGTGTGCTAGCAGAGCTAGTCTCCAGTCACGAGTCACGAGTCACATGTGCGGTGGTTTGTCCACCAAAAAAGCGCCAAAAGATAGAAAAGAAACTAGCAGAGCCAGAACTGTTCAACTCCCCTGGAGCCACAGCCAGCAGAGAAGCCTGTTTACTTTCACTTTCAAACCAGCTGCAGCCTGAGAACTGGAGTGTGAGGGGCTGTAACACTAAAGATGGAGCCTGAGAACTGGAGTGTGAGGGGCTGTAACACTAAAGATGGAGCCTGAGAACTGGAGTGTGAGGGGCTGTAACACTAAAGATGGAGCCTGAGAACTGGAGTGTGAGGGGCTGTAACACTAAAGATGGAGCCTGAGAACTGGAGTGTGAGGGGCTGTAACACTAAAGATGGAGCCTGAGAACTGGAGTGTGAGGGGCTGTAACACTAAAGATGGAGCCTGAGAACTGGAGTGTGAGGGGCTGTAACACTAAAGATGGAGCCTGAGAACTGGAGTGTGAGGGGATGTAACACTAAAGATGGAGCCTGAGAACTGGAGTGTGAGGGGATGTAACACTAAAGATGGCGGCCACGACAAAGAATTGCTGCAAAATAAACCTGTTGTTTAAAAAAAAAAAAAAAATTATACTTATAACAATTTCGATAATTATCGATATCGAGAAATATGATAACATTATCATATCGTTATCGCAATATGATTTTTTGCCATATCGCCCAGCCCTACTGAGTCGGTCCCCGTTACCCGAGTCCGAGTCCGAGTCATCGAGGTCGAGTCCACTCCACTCTGGCAGTCAAAGAGCCGACATAATACAAAAAGGTCCACATTAAAACATAAATGACCCAGCGGTCACCTTTACTTTGTGACACAATAGCCAAACAAATGCACTAGCCATCAATATCTTATGCCAAATGATTGGGGCCTATAACGACAAAGAAAAATGTTATTGATCAATTAACAAGTCTTGAGTCCTCGTCTTCCGAGTCAGAATGCAGTCGATGCTCGAGTCCAAGTCCAAGTCCAAGTCAGTCATCAGTGCTCAGGTGGAAATCAGTCCGGGACTCGGACTTGAGTCCTACAACACTGTAACCACAACGTACCCTACCTGACACCAACACTTACCTACATGAAGTGGTGAGCCCAAGACAATTGACCACCTTGGTGGACAATAAAGTCATATTCAATTCAATTCAATTCAATTAAAAACACAATAAACACAATAAAAAAAATAATGCAGCTGCCCTGGTAGTGTAAATAGTACTGACCATCACGGTTGACCTGGTTGTGTACTAAATACTGACCCATCACAGTTGACCTGGTCGTGTACTAAATACTGACCCATCACAGTTGACCTGGTCGTGTACTAAATACTGACCCATCACAGTTGACCTGGTTGTGTACTAAATACTGACCATCACAGTTGACCTGGTCATGTACTAAATACTGACCCATCACAGTTGACCTAGTTGTGTACTAAATATACTGACCCATCACGGTTGACCTGGTTGTGTACTAAATACTGACCCATCACAGTTGACCTAGTCGTGTACTAAATACTGACCCATCACAGTTGACCTAGTCGTGTACTAAATACTGACCCATCACAGTTGACCTAGTCGTGTACTAAATACTGACCCATCACGGTTGACCTAGTTGTGTACTAAATACTGACCATCACAGTTGACCTGGTTGTGTACTAAATACTGACCCATCACAGTTGACCTGGTTGTGTACTAAATACTGACCCATCACAGTTGACCTGGTTGTGTACTAAATACTGACCCATCACGGTTGACCTAGTTGTGTACTAAATACTGACCCATCACAGTTGACCTGGTTGTGTACTAAATACTGACCCATCACAGTTGACCTGGTTGTGTACTAAATACTGACCCATCACGGTTGACCTGGTCGTGTACTAAATACTGACCCATCACAGTTGACCTAGTTGTGTACTAAATACTGACCCATCACGGTTGACCTGGTCGTGTACTAAATACTGACCCATCACAGTTGACCTAGTTGTGTACTAAATACTGACCCATCACAGTTGACCTGGTCGTGTACTAAATACTGACCCATCACAGTTGACCTGGTCGTGTACTAAATACTGACCCATCACAGTTGACCTGGTCGTGTACTAAATACTGACCCATCACAGTTGACCTGGTCGTGTACTAAATACTGACCCATCACAGTTGACCTAGTTGTGTACTAAATACTGACCCATCACAGTTGACCTGGTCGTGTACTAAATACTGACCCATCACAGTTGACCTGGTCGTGTACTAAATACTGACCCATCACGGTTGACCTGGTTGTGTACTAAATACTGACCCATCACAGTTGACAGGGCCTTCGCTGCAGCTGCCCCCACCCTCTGGAACGCCCTGCCCAACCAGACACCCTCTCATCATTTAAACAAGCCCTCAAAACCCACCTTTTTACCCTTGCTTTCAAGCCTTGAACTCCTTCCTCTCTCACATTTTTATATAATTTTTTTTATTTTATTTTCTCTACTAAAACCGTATTGTTTGTTTTGTTCTGTAAAGTGTCTCTGAGCATTAGGAAAAGCGCTATACAAATTTGATGTATTATTATTATTAGTGCTGTCAGGCGATTAAAATAATTAATCTAATTAATTACAGGATTTGTAATTAATTAATCTAATTAATCACATTTTAATCGCATAACCATTTTATGCCTGATATTCTATATTCTATAATCATATTTCAAATTGCATGTGTCCGGATGGTAGAATTCAGTACTTGTAGGAGCCAAAGCTATATTTAGGTTATTGTATTATATAATTGTCATAATAGAACATTCTAGAACATTTGTGACGTCACAGTATGATGTCATGGTTGAACATTCTAGTACATTTGTGATGATGTCATGGCCGCACATTCTAGAACATTGAACATTCTAGAACATTTGTGGTGATGTCAGCGCCGAACATTCTAGAACATCGATTATTCTAGAACATTTGTGGTGATGTCATGACCGAACCTTCTAGAACATTTGTGTATCTATATACAGTATATTCAGCAATTCTCTCAGCCAGGTCAGTGTGCATCTTTGGACCATCCAGTTGGATATCTTTGTTTTACACTGGAGTGGCTGTGGACATAATTTTTCATTATCAACGAACGTACTACTCACGAGTAAGTAATTTTAACCAGTAGAGTGGAACGTCTGACCTCATAGTACTGTATCTACAAAACCTTCTGTTGAATCATCTTCCATTGATTAATTTGCTTAGATTTTTCAGGTCTGGTCAATTTGAGCATGGTGTTATTCACAGTCAAAGATACAAAATTTTGTATTGATATTCTCATTTGGTTCATTACAATTTACTCAAGCCTATAACAGACACAGTATTTCTGACACTGGGAATACATAGATGGCCCTAGAATCAGATACCAAGACCATGCAAATGGGCCATATAAAAAAAAGTCTGTAAATGTGTATTCTACGTTCTTATGGAATGAATGAGATAAAAAAAATAAAAAATGTGTAATAAATTTTGAGTTAATTTTCATAACACAATAATTTGCTGTGTAATTAATTAATCTAATTAACGCGATAAACTGACAGCCCTAATTATTATCAAAAAAATATATCTAACCCTAACTAACCTTACTGTCATGCACTTGTCCTAATAAACTAACCTACACTGTAGCACTCAACACTTTGATGAACATTGTTACTCAGCTGATAGAGTTGTACCCTTCCTGCTGTCTTGTTGTACAAAACTTGTAAGTCGCTTTGGATAAAAGCGTCGGCTAAATGTAAATGTAAATGTAAAAATGATCACAGTTGACCCAAATACAAACAGACACAGGGCAAAAAGCCAAAACAATGGTTGTGCAGCAGAACTAGGCTACATGGAAACAGAAGGCTCCTCTCTATGGTTCCGGCCACATCTGAACCGTCCCACGGAGTAATTCCACCTGACGGGGGGGAAACCCGATCAGTGGTGTTGTCGTTCGCAGCTTGACAGCCAGCCATAAGCATGAAGCGGTAGCAGAGAACAGCACTGTTGTAGATGCAGTGTAGACGAGTTGGAAAGCGATGGACGTCGTTGACGGACGTTGGTAATAATAAACTTTATTTGTACAGTATAGCACCTTTCATACAGGGCAGTTAAAGTTGCTTCACATCAGTGAGAAATAAGACATAAAATCTGTGTAAAACGGGCAGCAAGAGCAAAGAATAAAGTGGGGTAAAATAATGCAGATATATTAATCAACATCATATCAGAAGAACCTAATGTTCCAATAGGCTTCTTGGATTTCTGTAATCTGTTACAAAACATGATAAAGGTCATAGTACTATGCACTCAGCGGATAGTGGGGCGTAGAAATAAAAATAATAAAAGTCAAATAATAGCGAGGGTAAAATGATAGTATTGAGAAAGTCTCTCACCCTTTGTCACTTCAGAACATGACATTGGCGTCTTTAATTTCTCCTGGTGAGAAATTAGATGACTGTACCCTCCATACCGGAGCTGACTAGCACCACACCACACCGATCTAACCTCCCTCCCAGCGCCAGCCTCCCTCCCTCCCTCCCTCAGGGCCAGATTCCCTCACTCCCTCTCTTGGGCGAGGCTCCCTGTCAGGGCGCGGTTCTAGGCGTGGGTCCCTGCTGTTGTATTACTCATCCGGTTATTATTTCATACAACATATATAATAATCAGGAGACACGAGACGAGGGTAATTTCCAGGGACATCTCTTTAGTGGTAAACTCAACACAGGTGATTATTACAATGATGCCCGTACTTAATAGCAGGGGGGCGTGACAGTATCCGATAAGGGACACACTTAGAACGTCAATACACAACATATCCCTCCCCCCTTAACTTTGAAGGTTCCCTTAATAGCCAATGAAAGTTTAAAACGTTTTGTTAAGTTAATTATAGAATGAGGAATACCAAACCACAATGACACTTAGGGCGGGATCCACTAAGAATGGATTGGGCGGTGGAAATTGCACCCTTAACTGCGCTGGGTTTCCGTGTGCGGTATCTGCTCCGTCTTTGCGAGCTATCCCACTATTGCGCGGATGAGATACCAGCGCAGACACGCCCATTATGTGTGCAGTTTGCTCCTGATCTGCTCCAGCGCAGTTGGCTCGCGGAGCAGTCTGCACTCCTGACAGCGCTGTTGGCCGATATCAGGAAGGGGGAAAATAAGCCGGGAAATGAGGCATAGACATAACATTATTTTTCACCATTAGTATTCCGTAAATTTTGTATTGTATTTCGTTTACTTCGTAATTTATAGAGCTTGCTTAATTTGTATTTTCATGACGCATTGCGTCCTGTGTTTTTGTCACTATCTTTCGTCATTGCATTATGTTTGTAATGTCCTATTCCAATTACATTTGTCACTTATAATTGTACTATATTCTATTGTGCTATATTTAATTTAGTTTATATCCCATTTAATTGTATTCAATCTCTTTATTAAGTTGTCCAGCCCCGGGCCTATATTTGATTTCATAACTATATTATATTCTATTGTGCGTAACTTAGTTGATATTTCATTTAATGCATTGTATTATCTGTCTGTTAATGTCTGTCCGTATAATGTCGCACCGAAAACGACCAAAGCAAATTGCTTATGTGAAAACTACTTGGCAATAAACACCTTTCCGATTGCTCCTGATTTTATACAGCGCTGTAGCCTCACAGAGCAGGTGATGCAATTACATGGCTTAGTGCTGCTTAGCCTTATTTATAATAGCGTTGAGACTTGAAGCATATCACGGCACTTTGCGAAGCCTATCTCTGCCTGGGGCTGCATATTTCTCGAACCAATCATAAGATCTATTTTCTGGTGTTCCAACGAAACCTCAATCAACTAAATCCGTCCATAGATTCTGGCTCTACAGGACGAAATGTAAGGGAGCGTTCCTTATTGCATAATTATTACTACTGTACTACTGTAACCTTTCCCGCGACAACACACCCCTCTTGACCATTTAGGCACTGTGCCAGTGAAGATATTTTATAATTAACAAATATTTTGAGTGCGCAAGTTGTATTTAATGTTAGGATAGTTAGGATAATAGAACCTGCATTATCATATACTCTGGAATAAACGTTTCATTGGCCTGCTTCCAGCTCACGGACGGACGACGCGTTATAAATGAAACGTTTATTCTGGAGCATAAGTGGTACAATTGAAACGTGAGTGCAGTCAATAATGATAATAATAATAAACGTATTTATATAGTATTACGATGCCTGCGTCTGGCAACAATTACTGCTGCCATGATCACCTGTGACGCTGGCATGATGCCCCATAGCATTTAGGGCTTTGCGCTTAGTTACCACCATGTCTGTGAAGACGGTAGGTGCGTTGCGTTAACTGCTCGGTGCAAATGGCGCTGGGCTTTGTGGATAGGGAGCATTTTTGGACGAGGCTCATTTGCATAGAAAGGGGACATGTTCCGCCCCTATTACCTCATTTAAATACGCGCCAATAGGGAGGTGTAGTCTGACGTCGCTGGTTGTTCCACCCGTATTAGGGATTTATCATTGGGAAAATGGATTATCGGCTATTGTAACAATTCTGCCGCATGAATATATTCATGTTGAGCTATAGATTGTGGATGAATAAGCACAGAAAGGTACACCATGCAAATGTTAATGCTTGTTTTAAATGAGACGATTTCGAAATGAGCAATGGGGGGGGGTGCGGCCGGGTGGCGCAGTGGGCAAGGCGCTCGCCACCAATGCAGGAGATACTGGTATCGAGCCCAGCTCTCGGCGTTGCTTCCAGCTTGGCCGTCGTACTAACACAATTGGCAGTGTTAGAGGGTGGGAAAGCCGGTGGGTGGGTCCTGGTTGTTGTAAACAGCGACTCCTACAGTTCGGTCGGGGCGCCTGCCCAGCGAGGAAAGGATCTAAGGGGGGTAGTGTGATCCTTCCACACGTTATACCCTCTCAGTGAGAGTCCGCGCTGCCAGGTGAAAAGAAGCGGTTGATTGGCTACACATGTGTCGGAGGAAGCTTGCTTCATGGTCTACAAATCTTTCACCGAGCCCATTGGTAGCTGGGTGATATGGCGCAGACTTGATGTGCTGAATACCATTCTCTTCCATGAATGTCTTGAACTCTTCAGACTAGTGCTGTCAGGCGATTAAAAAAATTAATCTAATTAATTACAGGATTTGTAATTAATTAATCTAATTAATCACATTTTAATCCCATAACCATTTTATGCCTGCGATATTCTATATTCTATAATCATATTTCAAATTGCATGTGTCCGGATGGTAGAATTCAGTACTTGTAGGAGCCAAAGCTATATTTAGGTTATTGTATTATATAATTGTCATAATAGAACATTCTAGAACATTTGTGATGTCACAGTATGATGTCATGGTCGAACATTCTAGGACATTTGTGATGATGTCATGGCCGCACATTCTAGAACATCGAACATTCTAGAACATTTGTAGTGATGTCAGCGCTGAACATTCTAGAACATCGATTATTCTAGAACATTTGTGGTGATGTCATGACCGAACCGTCTAGAACATTTGTGTATCTAATCTATATACAGTATATTCAGCAATTCTCTCAGCCAGGTCAGTGTGCATCTTTGGACCATCCATTTTGATATCTTTGTTTTACACTGGAGTGGCTGTGGACATAATTTTTCATTATCAACGAACGTACTACTCACGAGTAAGTAATTTTAACCAGTAGAGTGGAACGTCTGCCCTCATAGTACTGTATCTACAAAACCTTCTGTTGAATCATCTTCCATTGATTAATTTGCTTAGACTTTTCAGGTTTGGTCAATTTGAGCATGGTGTTATTCACAGTCAAAGATAAAAAAAATTGTATTGATATTCTCATTTGGTTCATTACAATTTACTCAAGCCTAGTAACAGACACAGTATTTCTGACACTGGGAATACATAGATGGCCCTAGAATCAGATACCAAGAACATGCAAATGGACCATATAAAAAAAAGTCTGTAAATGTGTATTCTACGTTCTTATGGAATGAATGATTTAAAAAATAAAAATTAATTAAAATTGTTGTAATTAATTTTGAGTTAATTTTCATAACGCGATAATTTGCTGTGTAATTTATTAATCTAATTAACGCGATAAACTGACAGCCCTACTTCAGACACTAGTCGTGGGCCGTTATCACTAACACGCTGTTGTAGTCGACCAAAGCAGCTCTTCGATGGTTCTCATAGAGGAGGTGCTCGTCATGACGACAACCTCAGGCCATTTGCTATGAGCGTCGACTACGATTAAGAACATGTGGTTCTCCAATGGTCCAGCAAAGTCTATGTGGACTCTTTGCCATGGTTCTTCAGGCCAGTCCCACGGATGTAATGGAGGCAGCTGTGGGAGGTTTCTCACTTTCTGGCAGGCAGAACATGACTTTGCTTTCTCCTCAATTCTCCACTTGCACAACCTGAAAGTCCGGCTGACTTCCGGTTGCCAATGGTACTTCCTGTCCCATCCAAATACATTGGTTTTAGCTACTTTTCTCCCCTTATTTAAACAACTTTGTCATCACAGAGAGGCAATGAAACGTTTGTATTATTATAGTATAGAATGTATTTAATAAGCAAACGTTTGTCAGCAGGGTTTTTGGGCTGTATTTCATGTAAAAACATTCACTGTTAGTTTACTTGCTCACGCTAATTAAGGCTAATGCTGGCTAACAGAAGCTAGCGCAAGAAACGACGCCGCAAAGTATTGTTTATAGTGCATTTCTTGCCACCTTATAGCATTTGTACATTTGTATGACAGTCTATAATGCTCCCGTGAGGTTTTTCCGGACGTTTTGATAATGATTTTCACTATAAAATCATATTTCTAAATGACAGGAAGTTGATGAAAACTGGCCGGAATAGCTTTGAGCTAACGATCTTTGCCGATGCATTCCATTCTAAACGTAACGTTAGTTGTTCAAAACATTACCCGTCTATATAATTTGTTCCTCAACATTAGCTTCTAACTGTAGCAGGCTGCAGCTTGCTGGTTAACGTTAGCTTCTAACTGTAGCAAGCTGCAGCTTGCTGGCTAACGTTAGCTTCTAACTGTAGCAGGCTGCAGTTCGTTTACAAAACATTACCCGTCTATATAACGTTGAGGAACAAATTATATAGACGGGTAATGTTTTGAACAACTAACGTTACGTTTAGAATGGAATGCATCGGCAAAGATCGTTAGCTCAAAGCTATTCCGGACAGTTTATCAACTTCCTGTCATTTAGAAATATGATTTTATAGTGAAAATCATTACCAAAACGTCCGGAAAAACCTCACGGGAGCATTATTGACTGTCATACAAATGTACAAATGCTATAAGGTGGCAAGAAATGCACTATAAACAATACTTTGCGGCATCGTTTCTTGCAATGCATCGGCAAAGATCGTTAGCTCAAAGCTATTCCGGACAGTTTTCATCAACTTCCTGTCATTTAGAAATATGATTTTATAGTGAAAATCATTACCAAAACGTCCGGAAAAACCTCACGGGAGCATTATAGACTGTCATACAAATGTACAAATGCTATAAGGTGGCAAGAAATGCACTATAAACAATACTTTGCGGCATCGTTTCTTGCGCTAGCTTCTGTTAGCCAGCATTAGCCTTAATTAGCGTGAGCAAGTAAACTAACAGTGAACGTTTTTACATGAAATACAGCCCAAAAACCCTGCTGACAAACGTTTGCTTATTAACTACATTCTATACTATAATAATACAAACGTTTCATTGCCTCTCTGTGACGACAAAGTTGTTTAAATAAGGGGAGAAAAGTAGCTAAAACCAATGTATTTGGATGGGACAGGAAGTACCATTGGCAACCGGAAGTCAGCCGGAAGTGCCTACTTTCAGGTTGTGCAAGTGGAGAATAGCTGCATCCAGGCCTGGCCACCAGGAATAGCTGCGTGCAATTTCTTTCATTCGCACCACACCACAGTGTCCAGTAGGGGTGGGAATCACCAGAGGCCTCACCATACGATATTATCACGATACTTAAGTCACGAGTATCACATAGTATTGCGATTCCAAATATATTGCGATATGCTGAGTATTGCGATATTAATATTGCGATATATTGCAATTTATTACCTTTTTTCAACTGCAAAGTAAAACTGTGTGTGTATAATGTTCTCACAGAGGCGTGAGCCACCCTATTAACACTTTGAGCGCCACTCACGGCTAATCTCGTGTTTACGATAGTTACGTTGAAAGCCACGTCATATTGCATCACGCGAGCCTACCCTAGCCTACCCAGGGGCCGCCGGCGATCAGATGTGAAAAAAGCGCCCCCTATGGGCTCCCAGATGGTAAATCACCCTTTTGGAATGGACTCAATGAAAATGGATGGGGGAAAAAAAATATTCCAGTCCACATTTTCCAGTCCACTGATGCAGCCGGAGTTACCAGAGTTCATTCTGGAGCCTCTGAGCCGCGGCAAGCATGGGTTATACTGTACACACGTTGGATCAATATACTTATCGATTTTTTCGAATGGTGATCAGGAATTGGAATATACCATTTGGATACCATCTGATGTCAGGTAAGGAATCTATGTTATCAGTGTTAGGATAATCAGACTCGTTTTCGAGGAGATATAAGCTTTTTTGTGATATGTGCTCTAGCTGTTTCACTGTAAAATCCATGAGGAAATGAAAGCAGCTATTATCAGCGTGCGGCTCGAACGTGCGTGCGTGCACCTACAGTATACTATTGATCATCTAGCGTTTATTTGAAAACGATTCATAAATAGGCAGACAAATATCAACGTTCTGGAATATTCCAGTAAAAGGCGATTATCATAGAATATGTTGTTTTTCACCTGAAAACGGGTGCTTTTCAAAATGCTCTCAAACGGAAATGAAGCGATAAAAAACCAATCTGCCTTGACAACACTGACTGGAAAATGATTATTTGATAAGCGACGGGCAGATTAGACACATAGCCATAATTTAAAACATAGATTAGGCGATATTAACGTTAACATTGGGAGTGGACCGTGGCATTCAAGGGGGTAAAAAGGAAAACACGGCGTGGCGCTCAAAGTGTTAACCTTTCTACCCATGCAGAGTGTGTGTGTGTGTGTGTGTGTGCGTGTGTGGACTACTGTACTATTACAGGTATTGAAATGAACAATGCAACTTCCTTATACAAAAAAGAAGAAGAAGAAAATTACCAAAACAAAAATATATATAATAATTTGCATAATAAAATGTCGATACTTGCCATCCTTGTATCGATACAGTATCGCCACGCAAAGTATCGCGATACTATACTCGGTATACTATACTGTATCGATATTTTTTGGGGGGAATAATGACACGATAGCCCCACATTAGGCATCCAGACTGGACTGGCGACTCGTTTCGTCTCACCAGGTAAGGCTTCAAGCTTGGTGTCATCTCTCCTCCCCTCACACGAGTGAAGATGTCCATAACCTCAGACACGACTGGGTCCGTGTGTGTGTGTGTTTTAAGGCTGTCCCCGAAGCCTGTTTTTGGGATTCGCACTTCGTCAGGGGTTTTCGAACCTTCGTTAATTTTTTTTATAAAGAAATTTCAATAAAAAAAAATAAAAATGTTATCCTCAAACTAAATCCTCAATTTGAATAAAGTGATTAATCTGATTAAATGAGTCTTTTTTCTTTTATTAAATCAACTTTCCAGCCCCAGACCCAGCCCAGGGAGAAGCCCCAGCCCAACTAAATCAATTAAATCAACTTTCTTTAATGAATATAACTCATCAGTTTCTTCTACTATAATAAACCCCATTGGTTTAAACAGAATGAATAGACATTTAAAAAAAATTTAAATAAAAATACAACTTTAAAAAAATAATAAAAATTAAAAATAAACAATTCTAATGTTGATTTAGATTTCGAATGACTGGGCTCGAACAGGTACGCCTCCCTGTTCGAGCCCAGCGCTCCACATTGCTTTCAGTTTAGCTGGTCATCCGTACTAATACACATTGGCAGTATTAGGGGGAGGGAAACTGATGGGTGGGGATCGGGCGTTGTGGACAGTGACTGCTACAGGTCGGTTGGTGCGCCTGCGCAGTAGAATCAGGAAGCGATGGGGGCGGCGCCCCTCCAAAGCCCAGACCCCTGACGCTGAAAGATCGAGCCGCGCAGGTGGAAAGATGCGACGGCTGTTACCTCGAGTATCGGAGGGGACTCGTGCTATGTATGACTTAGTCCACATTGCAGCCGGCTTGTGGGAGGCATGAAACAGCGTTCAAAGACAGGGGAGGGTTGAATTGGATGATACGAAAAATTGGGATGGGAGAAAAATATAAAATGGGAGAAAAAGTGGATAAAAAAAAGAATTCGAATGCCAACGTAACAAACGAAGGTTCGAACGTTCGGGCTCAGCGCTAGTGTGTTTCTTCACATGATAGTCGAGGTCACTGGAGCAGCAGTCACTTCCTTGAAGTAGAAGATCTCAGCTTGTGGTGTCTGATTATGTGTGACGGGCAACGGGAGCCTTGAGAGCCCGTCAGCATTCCCGTGCTGGGCCGACTTCCTACACCTGATGTCATACTGGTGGGCAGACGGCAACAAAGCCCATCGCTGCTGCATACAACTGGCCGCAAGCGATGGAATGCCCGTATGAGGACCGAAGATAGATGTGAGAGGTCGATGGTCTGTCAGTAGCGTGAACTTTCTGGCGTAGAGATATTGATGACATTTCTTTATTCCAAACACTATAGACAGCCAGTGCTTCACGCTCAATCTGTGCATAATTGCTTTACGCTTTGCTCAGCGTCCTTGATGCAAAGGCGATGGGTCTCTCTTCCCCTGATGGCATGATGTGTGTGATACCACTGCACCCACGCCATAAGGTGAGGCGTCACATGCCAGCTGAAGTGGCCCCCAGAAATAGCTGCGTGCAATTGTGTCGAGTTTGCTCAGGGGCAGCACTACCTACCACAGGGCTTTAAGGTTGATTACAAATCTCAAACCTCTGACACATCGCTGTATATGAGAGTAGGCTGGCCCTCTCTAAGTATTCGCAGGTTGAGTCATTGGTACCTTTTCATATATACGGCCATACTGAGACAGCTCCCAATCTTACCTGTGTTCTTTCATCACTCTGCAGGAAAACAGCACTTACCAGTTACGCTCACAAGACAAAGCACCGCTGACCGCACCCTCCTCTAGGACAGGGGTTCCCAAACTTTTCAGGCCGGGACCCAGAAAATAAGGCGTCAGAGAGCCGCGGCCCAATGCACATCGTCTGGCTTTTTTTTTTATTTTAAATTTTGCCAGGCGACCGATTTTTTTAAGCCAAATATCACTTCAATCCTATAGTTAGTTCAACTTAGTTATTCATTTATATGTGCTATTTATGAGAGGGCTAACTTGTTGCAAAATAATAATGATAATAATAATAATAATAATAGCCTCATTAAAATACTATTGTTGCTTCGGTTGTTTTCAGCGTTTTATGTGCATAATTATTTAGTTTGAAATGTTCATTGAAATAAGTAGATTTTTCGTTTTTGTTTATTTATTAAGTTAATATAAAACCATATAGTCACATTTTAGAATACAATAGAATAGAATTTTAGAATACAACTAGAAACACTGTCCTGGCCTGCTTCTAAGTTCAGTGGCCTGACAAAAAAAAAATTATTGATTTTTTATTATTATTTTTTTTTTAATCATCTCGCGGCCCTCCCGTGGCTGCTCGCGGCCCACCTTTGGGTCGCGACCCCGACTTTGGGAACCACTGCTCTAGGACTCTGCACGGAGAAAAAGCCTTCCAGTTTTCTGCCCCTAAGGCCTGGAATGAGCTTAAAAAAAAAAAAAAAAAACATGGATCTGGAGGAGCTTATCTCACTACCATGTTTTAAAGCTAGAATAAAACGCATGGAGGAAGATGAACTAGTCTGTAAATGCTATGTTACGTTAACAGGTCACACTAAATGAATCGTGCCTGCCTTAGTGCCTTCAATGTACAACTCTGATGTGGTCCCCCTTTGCTTTCTTTTTTCTTTAAATGTTATACTGTGGGGGGCGGCTAGGTGGCGTAGTGGGCAAGGCGCTCGCCACCAATGCAGGAGACGCTGGGTTCGAGCCCAGCTCTCCGCATTGCTACCAGCTTGGCTGGTCGTTCATACTAATACATTTGGCAGTATTAGGGGGAGGGAAGCTGGTAGGTGGGGATCGGACGTTGTGGACAGCGACTCATACAGGTCGGTTGGTGCGCCTGCGCAGCAGAATCAGGAAGCGATGGGGGGGGATCGGACGTTGTGGACAGCGACTCCTACAGGTCGGTTGGTGCGCCTGCGCAGCAGAATCAGGAAGCGATGGGGGGGGATCGGACGTTGTGGACAGCGACTCCTACAGGTCGGTTGGTGCGCCTACGCAGCAGAATCAGGAAGCGACGGGGGCGGCGTGTCCCTCCCACGCAGACCCCCGACGCTGAGAGATCACGCTGTGCAGGTGAAAAGATGCGACGGCTGCCTCCTCGAGTACCGGAGGAGACACGTGATGCAAGGCTTCGTCCACATTGCAGCCGGCTTGTGGGAGGCATGGCCTAACAACGTTCGAGACAGGGGAGGGTAGAATTGGACGATACGAAATTGGGATGGGAGAAAAAGTAGATAAAAAAAATTTATAATTTATACTGTGAATTTTATGAACTTGTGATTTGTAATTGTCTTAATTGCTGTCTTCTTGGCCAGGTCTCTCTTGTAAAAGAGTTTTCTAACTTCAATGAGACTAACCTGGTTAAATAAAGTACAAATAAAATAAATAAATTAATGCGGGGTCAAAGTGGGTGAGGGCTTCAGACTGAGAGAGGGCTGTCTTTGCTCCTTGGAAAGCTGTCTCACATTCGTCTGTCCAATTCCATGTTTTGGCACAAACTTTTGCATAGTACGTCAGCGGGCCAAGGAATGATCTCAACGGACTCACATTCTTTGGAGATGGAGCCTCCAAAATAGGCTTCACCTTTGACTGTGCTTTGTGGAGTCCAGTGCTGTCAATTATGTGCCCCAGGTACTCGACAGAAGGTTGGAAAAACTCACATTTGGCTTCCCGGACTCTCACACCACATTCCTCCATAGTGTAGAGCCTCCAGGTTCCTTAAGTGCGACTGCTCATCCTGTGATAAGCAGGTCATCCAGGTAACACTGGACCCCTGGGAGCCCACTTAGGATCTGGTCCATTGCTCTTTGGAGAAGTGCGGGAGCAGAAGTAATCCCCAAAGGAAGCCTCTGGTACCCGAATAAACCTGAAAATAGTTCATAAATCTTTTTTAGACTTATCAAAGGCATTTGATACTGTCAATCACCATATATCCTCCTGCAGACGCTCTCACATCTTGGAATAACAAACAATGCACTGCTTTGGTTCACCAGTTACCTTAAAGATAGACAGCAGTCTGTATCCTATAATGGGACCAATTCTCCTTTTCTTCCTTTACTTTGCGGTCTGCGGTTGCTGTATTTCGTTCATTATTTGTAGTTTCTTTACTTTATTTTCTCTAAACTTGAAGCCGTATGGCATAAGTGCCTACTTCAGTGTCTTATCTGTAGACCTGCTTGTATGTATTGTGAATGAATGTTCCTTGTGTGTGTTTGGGGAGGGGGAGGGGGGGGGGGATTTTAAGGCAATTCTCCTTCACATCTCTTTGTGGATTATATTGTATTATATATGTAATTGTTTTTCTATGTGTAAATAAACAAAAACAGAATGAGGGGTAATGGATACTGTTCTGCAATCAAGACAGGGTTCACACATTGACTTAAAATCACCACAGATTCTTGGAGCCCCATCCTTCGTCATGACTGGAACAATCGGTGTGGTCCATTCACTGGCGCTCACTGGTTCCAACACCCCACACTTCACTAATCTGTCTAGTTCTGCATCTAACCTTGGGTTTGATGGCGTACGGAACAGGTCTAGCCTTTAAACACCTCGGTGTGCTTCCTGGTTTAACTGTCAGCTTAACAGTAATGTCCTTCATGCTGCCAAGTTCTCCATCAAAAATCGCACGCATAGCCCTCAGACTAGTCTCTCCTCTCCCTAAGCCCCCTCACCTACCTCCCTCCCTCCCTCTCCCCCTTTCTTCTCTCTCTCTCCCTCTGGTTCTCGCTCTCCTTCCCTCTGGTTCTCACTCTTCCTTTCTCTTTATCCCTTTCTCTTTTTCCCTCTCTCCCTTTCATTCTCTCCCTTATTCATTGTTGTCCTTGTATACTATTGCTACTGTCATTTTGTATTTTATTTACTTGTATGCATGTACATAACCTTGTTTTTGTTACATTTTACATTTACATTTAGTCATTTAGCTGACGCTTTTATCCAAAGCGACTTACAAGTTCTGTACGACAGGTCATCAGGAAGGGTACAACTCTATCAGCTGAGTAACAATGTTCATCAAAGTGTTGAGTGCTACAGTGTAGGTTAGTTTATTAGGACAAGTGCATGACAGTAAGGTTAGTTAGGGTTAGATTTTTTTTTTTTTTATTATTATTATTTCAGATAATGGTTGAAGAAGTGCGTCTTTAGTCGACGGCGAAAGATTGGACGGGATTCGGCTGTCCTAACTGGGGTGGGTAGTTCATTCCACCATTGTGGGGCAAGGACTGAGAATAGGCGGCTTCTCTTTGATGACCCTCCGGGAGCTTGGTTGTTACAGCCTCCCACCCCCCCCTTGCCTGGATAAATAAAGGTTAAATAAAAAATTTAAAAAAAATCTCCTGTAGTGTCTCCATCACTAACTATGAACACTTCTTGTCAGTTCAGTCTGGACAATTTCCTTGAATGGTGTACAGTGGAAGAGAATTCTTCAGCTTGTTGTGTTCCACTGTCACATTCACAACTCCTAACACTGGAACACTGAACAGCCCCTCTCCAGTGTAGGTCCTTAACTTCAATTTGCTCACTCGAAGAGTCAAGTGCTGCAGCTTCTCTCTGAAAACAGCCTCTGATACCATGGATGATCCACGTGTGCTGCCCGGTGTCCACTTGCATCCGCACTGCTTTATTCTCCAACAGTGGTGTGACCCAGTATCCATCATCACTGTCCAGAACAGATACAACATGTACAGTATCATCATCATGAATGAATGAATGAATGAATGAATGAATGAATGAATGAATGAATGAATGAATGAATGAATGAATGAAAACTTTATTTAACAGATGGCAGAATGGGTACAATACACAGTACGGCTCAATACACACGATTGTTAAGGGGATGCAGACCAGAGAAAGACTTTCGTCTTGTTTACATCAGGGTCCCCCATTTTCAATTCATAGTGACATTTATGACATACACAACATACATGACATCATCATCATATAGTACTGTTACATTTGTGACATATACGATATGCAAATATACAGTACTGTTACCCATAGATCCTGACAGAGTATATACATATGATGGGGAGGGGACTGTACATTAGGAGGGGGTGGGTGGGTGGGAGAGAAATATACATACGGCGGGGAGAGAATATATACATACGGCGGGGAGAGAATATATACATACGGTGGGGAGGAGACCGTCTATTAGGAGGGGGTGGGGGGGTTTGGACATTTATGGTGGCCAGTTTCGAATTGCAGCCTCCCGTAGGTGTTCTTTAAGAGTGGTTTTGAAAGTGGGTAGTGATTCACATTCCTTTACAGCTGTGGGTAGGGCGTTCCACATTGATGTGGCATAATTGCGAAACGTGTTTAGTCCCTTGTTTGAGCCGAATCTGGGTTTAACATGATTTGTGGAGCTCCCTCTGGTGTTGTGGTCGTGGTATTCACTGACCTTTTGGAAGTATTTTGACATGTACATGGGTCGTATAGTGTATCTTGTAGACCAGGCCCATTGCAAGTTGCTCATCATCATCATCATCATCATCATCACTCTGCTCGTCCTGTCCGCGCTCCATCTTATTCACACGTTTCTTCTCGTTTCTGTACAAGCCACCTTTCTTCGTCTCAGTGTGCTGTTTGTATGTCTGGGTCTTTTTTATTTCCACAGGCTTGATTGATTGATTGAAAACTTTTATTAACAGATTGCAGAATGGGTACAATACAGTACGGCTCAATACACACAATTGTTAAGCGGGGATGCAGACCAGAGAAAGACTTTCGTCTTGTTTACATCAGGGTTCCCCATTTTCAATTCATCAGGACATACATGACATACAGATAGACAGCACGTTCGATATGGCCTTTTATACCACAGTTTCTGCAGTCCACGTCTTTACACCAACACTCTGATGGATGGTGCCCTGTTCTCCCACAGCGGTGGCATGGCTTGCCAGCTGTTGTCTTGTTCTTGGACTCAAAAGACAACTTATGCACTTGGGTTGATAGACGTACTTATCTCTATCGCCCTTTTCCAGTCTCAGGTTGGCTTCAGTCAGTAGTCGTTTCTGAATAGACTCACTGCGTGGACCAGACCACACACCAGTCTGTCACGTGTCATTGAGTGAAACTCCAAATTCACAATATTCAGACGGGTGTTTTAAGTTCAGCTACAAACTGTGAAACAAATTCACCCTCTTCTTGGTTCCTTTTATGGAATCTGAACCTCTCTGCGATGACCAGTGGCTTAGGAGTAGGGTTGGGCACTGAGAACCGGTTCTAATAGGAACCGGTTCCTAACTTCCGGTTCTGGAACCGGAAGTAACATATTTGCATTTCGATTCTTAATTCCGATTCTTAAAAAATTTATATATATATTTCTTTAAACTTTTTTAATTAATACCCTAGTTACAGTACAGCAACCAAATTAAACTGTATCAAGTCAACTGACAATGTGAATAGTATGAAAAAAATGTATGATTAAAAAAATTATAATAAAAATCTCCTGCAAAATAAGCTGTGACCTGTTTTGACCTGCACCTCAAAGAATCGAAAGCGAGAATCGTTTAGAACAGGAATCGATGTGGAGAATCGGAACCGGAACCAGAATCGTTCAAATCCAAACGATGCCCAACCCCTACTTAGGAGAGTAGTGATTTTTTTCTTCATATTTCCACTATTTCTTCATAGGACTGGACTGGTCGCCTGGCTTCTCAGGTTGCACTAGACTGCGCACAGTAGGTTGTATGTTTTTGCTCCCATAACACTTAAGAATGGTGGTACTATGACACCATCTTCGATCTTATTAGCAAGTGCAAAATACTCAAACCTCTCGTGTAAGAACTCCATTGTTCTGTTTCATCAAATGGTCCGATATGTCCAAACAGTTGCAGCAATTTTCAAGCAATAATCTTTACTTCCCCTTGGATTTCAGCAATTAGTCTTATCCTTGTTTTTCGTGTGAGTTACTGTCTTTGGTCCTGGACTCCTGGCACCATCCTCCCCTCTTCAGTCTCCTTTCTACCGCGGCCCGGAGGCCAGAGTGAGTCAGGGACACCTGGGTAGATTTACTCCACAGTAGAAAAGCTGGAGCAGACGGACTTAAGTAGTAAACTCAATTTTCCACACAGGGTGCGTTTTGTCAGAGCGTCTGGACTCCGGTGAATACACGCCCTGCGTTAAAACGTCAGTTTAAAGGGAGGTTTATAGCTCCAGTGTCTCTACTCATAAAGTCTCCCAGGCTACAGCATAACCTCTGGGGTTGAAATGAGGAAAACCGTTGATGACAAAACCGCCAGTCACCGCTTCAACGCTCGGCTGTGTATAGTGGCCTTTAGAATCTTATCAACAATCCTTAGATTTGTTGCTCTTATCTTGACAAACTGTTAATATCTACACAGATAAACACAATTATAAATTGAAGCTTTCACTGCCACATTGAGTATTTTGGAGGGAGAAATCTCAACGTTTTTTGTCAAATACGGACTTTCGCAGAAAATAACAAACACAACGTGAGAACGTATTATCCTCGTCGCCGGTTTTGTTTTATACTCATCCGATTATTTCATACAAAACATATAATAATCAGGAGACACGAGACGAGGGTAATTTCCAGCGACATCTCTTTAGTGGTAAACTCCACACAGGTGATTACAATGACGCCCGTACTTAATAGCAGGGGGCGCCGTGACAGTATCCGAAACTTAGAATGTCAAAACACAACATATCTCAACTTCAATTAAAGGCACCTGGATGGTTAATGTCCATATTGTTGCTGTCTCCTATACTTTGACCCTGGTGGTAGACGGAGGACTAAGGATCCGACATTGTAGATGAAGAACGTGCTATTTATTGCCGTCGTGAGCCCTCCTCCGTCCAGGAGTCGTCTGCCATCTTAACGCCGGGCTGAGAACGTGAAGTTCAGCTCTCTCTCTCCATTTCCCCCTTACGCACCTATGAGAGACTTAGAAACAGGCAGAGGCGGGTCCTTCCCCCGCCACTCCAAAATACTCACAGCTGTGCACATTCATTCAGTTAACCAGCCAATTATCACAGCTCACAGCTCACAGCCTGACAGCTATGGGCAAAACAGAGCGTATTTAACTGGGGCATGTAATCCATGGCGTTCCAATAACAAAACAAAAAAAAACACATATTCTCATATTTCCATTTAAATTATATTGTTTACACTGTTTATATTTCTCCTATTTTTATATTCAAATTTTATTTTATCTTCATCTATTACTCTGCCCATACCTGTTGGTACCATGCTGCTATGACGGACACGTTTCCCCAAAGGGGATCAATAAAGGAATATCTTATCTTATCTTATATTCCTGTCAACCTGTGACACATACATTGTACAATCAAGGCCAGATTAAGAATTCAGAGGCCTCTGGGCCAGACTCTTGTGGAGGCCCCCACACACACATACACGTGCACGCACGCACAGTGGTGTTTTTATATGTAAAACATTGGTGGGGCAGCCACTAACCAAGGCTACATACCAGGCAAACTACAGTAATCAAAATGACAGTAATCGTTGTTCGCAGATTTCGCACCACATATCAGGCATAGGCTACAGGTAAGCCTGCATCGTTAGTCGTGAAAGCTAATTAATCTGTCCACGCTGAATTAAACCCTCTATTTTCCTCAGACTTTCCTTTTTTTGGATTTACCCATGGTTAGCTTACTGGGGGGTCGGAAACTCAAGATCAGCCACTTGCAGACGGCAGGGAGAGGCGCGGGGTGTGACGTACTGTATATTTTAGTTGATGAAATATTTTTGTTGACTAAATATTTTAGTTGATGAAATATTTTTTCATTTCAGTGTCACAGTATGACATCGATCTCCAAAATAATAAAAAAAATAAATTATTAAAATTCTTTTATTTTTTTTTATTTTTTAGATAAGATATTCCTTTCTTCATCCCCTTGGGGACATTCGGGGCGTCATACAGGCAGAGGAGGGGTCCCTGCAGACAAAGACACGGCCACACTTCTAGTGGGTCATAAGTGATGATTGAGAGGGATCATGTCGATTATATTAGACGACCTGACCCCATGTCATAATGTTGTAGAGTCGTTTACTTAACCCTTTCACTACCACACTACAGAAGGTAAACTTTTCCACGACCACACAACAGACGGTTAACTGTCTGTTAGTGTGGTAGTGAAAGGGTTAACCCTTTGTCGTGTGTGGCAGTGAAAGGGTTAACCTTCTGTATTGTTGCCGTGAAAGGGTTAACCCTTTGGTAGTATGGTAATGATGAAAGGGTTAAAGTATCCTCAATGTCTCCAACAATATTCAAACCCTGAGAAGTCTGTAAGTTCAACCAAGAACACGGAGTGCGTCCTAATGGATTGCATTTAGAAATGGACTGCATTTATGCATCAGCTTTTATCCAAAGTGCTTTACAACTTATGCCTCACATTCACCCACTCACTCACACACTCACACACCGACGGCGGAGGCGACCGTGTGAGGTGGTTAAGTGTCTTGCTCAAGGACACTTCGAGCCGCCCGGAATCGCCCCTGTTCTGTTTTTCTTCTTCTTCTTCTTTTACTAGACTAGACTGTGGTCGCCTCTCAATTACATCACTTCCCCTTTACTTACTTCATCACCCACTTCCTAGCCCACACCCACTTTTAGCCATTTTACCACCATTTTATTTTCAAAAACTCTTAACATTTCTCTATGAAACGGACCCTACTGGTTAGAAAGATTGACTAATCCATTAGGTCCATTAGGTCCTCACCCCTGCCCACTTTGACAACCTAGGATGGCTTAGAGTAGACGACAGAGTACAGCAACTTGCAATGGGCCTGGTCTACAAGATACACTACACGACCAAGGTACCCATGTACATGTCAAAATACTTCCCAAAGGTCAGTGAATACCACGATCACAACACCAGAGGGAGCTCCACAAATCATGTTAAACCCAGATTCGGCTCAAACAAGGGACTAAACACGTTTCGCAATTATGCCACATCAATGTGGAACGCCCTACCCAAAGCTGTAAAGGAATGTGAATCACTACCCACTTTCAAAACCACTCTCAAAGAACACCTACGGGAGACTGCAATTCGAAACTGGCCCCTGTAAATGTCCTAACCAAGTCAATATTCCAATGTACAGTTTTGCTTGTTTGTACAGTGTTCCCCCCCGCAACCCCCTCCAATGTACAGTAAATTACCTAGTATGGTTGTCAATATTCCAATGTACAGTTTTGCTTGTACAGTTGTACAGTGTCCCCCCCCCCCCCCCCCCAACCCCTCCTACCCAACCCCACCCAACCTTCTCCAATGTACAGTTTTTACGTCAAATGTATATACTCCCTTTTCTGGACTCTTTTTGTATCACAAAAAGTACTGTATTTGCAAATCTGGTATGTCATAAATGTATAGATGTAGCAGTACTGTCTACCGGTATGGCATGTATGTCATATATGTCCTGATGAATTGAAAATGGGGGACCCTGATGTAAACAAGACGAAAGTCTTTCTCTGGTCTGCATCCCCTTAACAATTGTGTGTATTGAGCTGTACTGTATTGTACCCATTCTGCAATCTGTTAATAAAGTTTTCAATAAATCAATAAATCAGTCCATTAGGCTAATAGGTTAGACCACCCACATCTGTGTTTTTATTTGACTATATCTAGAGTATGGCGCTAGCATTTTCCATTTCACTTACATGAAACGGTTAGCATTAGCTTTGCTGTGCTAACACTTTTGAGCTACTTATCAACTATGTGATTAATACAGAGGTTTGAGGTTGTGGATGTACCCCAGTCTGCCAGTAGCTTTCAAACCATGCCAGGCTACTGTGAATTCTCAATCTAGCTAAAAGCAAAAGAAAGTGCATTCTGTCATGATCCCACACTCCTTTATGACATCATCAAACACCATCTGTTGCAGAACATTACATATTGTATGCGTTATGTCACAATACATAAATGTATAATGCCATATTGCTTATGCTGCAGTGCCCCAGATGCAGTGTTTGCACTCATGCAGTGGCAGTGTGCAGCTATATCTTTTCTTGCCATTGCTGTTGTTTTGATTTCCATTTTAAAAGGTCTGTGCCAACTACTGAGTTCATTTCTACTATTTATTCCAAACAAACTGATGGTTTCTCAGGAATGTCCTACCAGACACCAGCGTTTAGAACAGCACATGCATGTGTGTTCATGGACTGGGTATGTGGTGTGTGTGGTAGTGAAAGGGTTAACCCTTTTGTCGTGTGGCGGTGAAAGAGTTAACCTTCTGTATTGTCGCATTGAGAAAGGGTTAACCCTTTTGGTAGTGTGGTGGTGAAAGGATTCAAGTGACTGTGTACTACTAGCCAGGTCCAGGGTGTGAGAAGGTAGAGAGTGTCAAGTGTAGAATGTCTCACTTCAACTTCTGGCTAGACGACGGTAACTTAGACGTTGAGAGATTTCTCCCTGCAAACTCCTCAATGTGGCGGTGAAAGCTTCCATTTATAATGGTGTTTATCTGTGTGGATATTAACAGTTTGTCAAGATAAGAGCAACAAATCTAAGGATTGTTGATAAGATTCTAAAGGCCACGATACACGGCCAAGCGTTGAAACGGTGACTGACGGTTTCAACCCCATGAGGTTATGCTGTAGCCTGGGAGAGACTTCAGAGATGTAGAGTAGAAACACTGGAGCTATAAACCTCCCTTTAAACTGACGTTTTAACGCAGGGCGTGTCTTCACCGGAGTCGAGATGCTATGACAAAACGCACCCTGCGTGGAAAATGTAGTTTACTACTTAAGTCTCCTCTTAACCTGCGCCCCCAAAAGTGGCTATTTTAGTTTTCGTTTTTGAGGACTGCATACTTTTTTTGCAAACCAAAACAACATACTTTATACTTATAGCACATGCATGAGCCTGGGCCCCGTTCCATGTACCGGGATAACCGAGTTAGCCGGATAACTTTAGCTGGATAACTGTGTTAGCCTGACTTTCCGATTTCATGTACGTGGATTTCCCAAATCACCATGACAACATATCCAAAAGTTTGAGCCTGCTCGAAAGCAGAGTTCAAGTTCAAGTTAGCCCGATCACGCAGAGCCACGCCCCCGCAAAGAAGTGACAGCTCGTTTCCTGAAACTATTCCCACAGTCTACGATCTGCATTATACCATTCTGAATTACGTTTTTGTGCTCCATTCTTCCAGAGGGGGCTTTTGAAATGTAAAATAGACCCAAAATGCTGATATTAAATTCACTTTGTCCTAAATAATGCACGTTATATATACCGTGGCGACGGTGGCGCTCGCTCGTGCGATGTACACAAAAATGTGGTTATTTTAATTGTAACTGGGATTAAGATGTCTGATGAGATGCGCTGTTTGACGGATTTGAGAAATTGAATGAGCCGTTGACGTCACATGAATGAATGAGGATAAAGAAATAAAACGTCATTCAAAATAAGGAATATTCTAAACACGGGTCTCTCGTTCATTAATGTATAAACAATGAATTTATCCCATCTGGCACAGTGGCCCAGCGGTAGTGCTCAAGACTTCCAATCTTGCGACCCGGGTTCTAATCCCGGAGTTTCCAATATGATTTTTTTGAATATAATATTAATGATTATACGCCAAAGTAGCCTGGTTTTAAGTTAAAATATTATAAATCTACATGCATTGAGGATGTCATTCTTTATATAGCTCTCAACGTGCACCAAATTGAATTATTCCTATATTGCAAAAAGAAGGACCCCGGTCTTGAACCCGGGTCGTCCGTGTGGAAGTCAAAAGAACAACCCGTTACACCACAGAGTAGATAAGTAAAAGATTGACTATACATCAATCAATGGGCAAGAAAGCCGTCTCGTAATTCTGTATAACAGTTAACTAGTTATTTTCGCTAGCAAGATCTCATTTGATTATTCAATCCAGCAGGCAAGTTTAAAGAAATATAATCTGATTGATTGAGGTAATGATGGACTTAGAATTAGCCTATAGATAACGCATTTAACTTGTCGGCGAGGCGATTGAGCCTATTGCAATCTGTCAATAAAGTCTTAAATCAATTAATCAATCAATGCCGTTGAGAATCAGGGTCTCTGCCATCGATACGTGCTGGCTTTCCACCTAAAACGGGAGCGCGCATCTAGCCTGACTCTCAAGTCTGGCTTGAGTTAACGAGACTGAATCCAGGTTTGTGAAACAGGAAAATCCCGGCTTCGAACATCGGGTTAACTGAAGCTGGATAATGGACATGTTGATCGACTTAGTTGAACCACGTACATGGAACGGGGCCCTGGTCTCTTTTGAAAGATGACATTCTGAAGTTTCTGATTCCAGAAAGAAAATTCACTTTGAGTGCTAACGTAATAGAGTAACATAGGTCTGAACTTGAGTTGTAGAAAAACTTGTTTCTCAAGTTTTTCTGTAGTAGTTAGTAGTCCAGAGGTAGTATTTCCCCAGAAGGTGGTATGGCTTACAAATCCAGACGGAGCCATAGCCTGAAGCCTTATGTAGTACATGTCCAAATTTCGTAAAGATCCATTCAGAAATGAGTGATTAGGAGTGATTTTGGTAAACTGTGTACAATGAAAAACTCAGTTTTCTCATAGACTTCAATTCATTCTCTTCCTCGTTGCTCGTTAGTTTTTCACCTAGATCCTAGATCATACATCCCCAAATGGGGTATCATTGGAAAGCCACACTTATTGGCTACAACCCTCCACAATCGTTTTCAAGATCGCCAAATGATTGACGGAACTAGAGCCCCAAGAGTCGGGAGTGGTATTTTGCGCAATACCGTGTACTTTGCACAAGCCTCAAATACCGGCATGTAACTCGAGAACCGCTGAACGGATTTTGTCGGATTTTGTCGCTATCGACAGGCAACAAATACGCCTTCAATTCGATATATATATTGTATTAAAAAATATGCACACCCGAGCCGCTAGAGGTCGCCAAAGTGGCGCATCACGCCGGTGGGCAAATTGTCCTCAAAACGTCCCGGGGCCGGGACGGTGCCAGTTAAGAGGTTTTAAGTCTGTCTGCTCCGGCGTTTCTACTGTGGAGTAAATCTCCCAGGTGTCCCTGACTCACTCTGAGCACCGGTCTGGCCTGTTGGAGCAGCGTGTGGCTCCTTACTCCCTTCATCACACCCTGGTCTTCAGTTTCTGTAGCTCCTCCTTACTCCCTTCATCACACCCTGGTCTTCAGTTTCTGTAGCTCCTCCTTACTCCCTTCATCACACCCTGGTCTTCAGTTTCTGTAGCTCCTCCTTACTCCCTTCATCACACCCTGGTCTTCAGTTTCTGTAGCTCCTCCTTACTCCCTTCATCACACCCTGGTCTTCAGTTTCTGTAGCTCCTCCTTACTCCCTTCATCACACCCTGGTCTTCAGTTTCTGTAGCTCCTCCTTACTCCCTTCATCACACCCTGGTCTTCAGTTTCTGTAGCTCCTCCTTACTCCCTTCATCACACCCTGGTCTTCAGTTTCTGTAGCTCCTCCTTACTCCCTTCATCACACCCTGGTCTTCAGTTTCTGTAGCTCCTCCTTACTCCCTTCATCACACCCTGGTCTTCAGTTTCTGTAGCTCCTCCTTACTCCCTTCATCACACCCTGGTCTTCAGTTTCTGTAGCTCCTCCTTACTCCCTTCATCACACCCTGGTCTTCAGTTTCTGTAGCTCCTCCTTACTCCCTTCATCACACCCTGGTCTTCAGTTTCTGTAGCTCCTCCTTACTCCCTTCATCACACCCTGGTCTTCAGTTTCTGTAGCTCCTCCTTACTCCCTTCATCACACCCTGGTCTTCAGTTTCTGTAGCTCCTCCTTACTCCCTTCATCACACCCTGGTCTTCAGTTTCTGTAGCTCCTCCTTACTCCCTTCATCACACCCTGGTCTTCAGTTTCTGTAGCTCCTCCTTACTCCCTTCATCACACCCTGGTCTTCAGTTTCTGTAGCTCCTCCTTACTCCCTTCATCACACCCTGGTCTTCAGTTTCTGTAGCTCCTCCTTACTCCCTTCATCACACCCTGGTCTTCAGTTTCTGTAGCTCCTCCTTACTCCCTTCATCACACCCTGGTCTTCAGTTTCTGTAGCTCCTCCTTACTCCCTTCATCACACCCTGGTCTTCAGTTTCTGTAGCTCCTCCTTACTCCCTTCATCACACCCTGGTCTTCAGTTTCTGTAGCTCCTCCTTACTCCCTTCATCACACCCTGGTCTTCAGTTTCTGTAGCTCCTCCTTACTCCCTTCATCACACCCTGGTCTTCAGTTTCTGTAGCTCCTCCTTACTCCCTTCATCACACCCTGGTCTTCAGTTTCTGTAGCTCCTCCTTACTCCCTTCATCACACCCTGGTCTTCAGTTTCTGTAGCTCCTCCTTACTCCCTTCATCACACCCTGGTCTTCAGTTTCTGTAGCTCCTCCTTACTCCCTTCATCACACCCTGGTCTTCAGTTTCTGTAGCTCCTCCTTACTCCCTTCATCACACCCTGGTCTTCAGTTTCTGTAGCTCCTCCTTACTCCCTTCATCACACCCTGGTCTTCAGTTTCTGTAGCTCCTCCTTACTCCCTTCATCACACCCTGGTCTTCAGTTTCTGTAGCTCCTCCTTACTCCCTTCATCACACCCTGGTCTTCAGTTTCTGTAGCTCCTCCTTACTCCCTTCATCACACCCTGGTCTTCAGTTTCTGTAGCTCCTCCTTACTCCCTTCATCACACCCTGGTCTTCAGTTTCTGTAGCTCCTCCTTACTCCCTTCATCACACCCTGGTCTTCAGTTTCTGTAGCTCCTCCTTACTCCCTTCATCACACCCTGGTCTTCAGTTTCTGTAGCTCCTCCTTACTCCCTTCATCACACCCTGGCCTTCAGTTCTAAGAGCCACCAGAAGAAATCATCCTGTCAAGGTCGCAACACCGTCGCACATAAATATATTTTTGTTCTGTGTTTTTAAAAAATAAATAATTTTTATCTTCGCCGACTTGCGGATCGAACTGCACTGACTTCACAAACCATGCCAGGCTAATGTGAATTCTCAATCTAGCTAAAAGCAAAGAAAAGTGCATTCTGTCATGATCCCCCACACTCCTTTATGACATCATCAAACACCATCTGTTGCTATTGTTTCTAGTGAGAGACCCCTAACGGCAGAACATTACATATTGTATGTTTTATGCCATCATTCAAAATGCCATATTATTGCTTATGCTGCAGTGCCCCAGATGCAGTGTTTGCACCCCTGCAGTGTCAGTGTGCAGCTATATATTTTCATGCCATTGCTGTTGTTTTGATTTCCATTTGAAAAGGTCTGTGCCAACTACTGAGTTCATTTCTACTATTTATTCCAAACAAACTGATGCCGGTTTCTCAGGAATGTCCCACCAGACAGACACCAGCGTTTAGAACAGCACATGCATGTGTGTGTTCATGGACTGGGTATGGATGGAATCATTAGTGTGTTGTATGAATTCCGTCCTTCGGATGAGACGTTAAAAAAAACTGAGGTTCCGTCTGAATTGGGTCGTTAAAGAACCCAGGGCATCTACCACAAAGAGTAGGGTGTTTATTGATGTTCCTGGCCAAATTCCCAATCGGGTCTCTTGACATCAAGGCCACCTAATCGTCCCTTCTCCCCTTAATTGGCTGATATCAATCCCCGTCTCCTGAGCCTTTCATCCAGTGTGTAGTGTGATGTGTGCCTGGTGCCAGTGTATGGCAGCCATTGAGCCTGTAGCCCAAGGTTGGATGCTACACACAGTGGTGGTGAAGGAGGCAATTTCCACCCGACATTGTAAAAAGTGCTTTGAGTCTGTCTCGAAAAAAAGTGCTATATAAATGCAATGATCATTCATTCACACCCTTTGGGGCGACAGTGGCTCAGGAGGTAGAGCGGTTGTCTGGTAGTCGGAAGGTTCCACCGTTCGATTCCAACTCGTCCCGAGCAGCGTGTCGATGTGCCCTTGAGCAAGACTCTTAACCCCTAATGTGCAGGTTGGCATGACCCCTAGCATGGTTGCCTTCGCCGTCGGTGTGTGAATGTGTGAGTGAATGGGTGAACGTGAGGAACAAGGAATTGGATAAAAGCGCTGTATATCTTTACTTACTACTTATATGAAGATGTTCAAGACTATTACTTGAAATACTTAATACGTAATAATAATTTTAACCCTTTCACCACCACACTACAGAAGGTTAACCCTTTCACTACCACACTGCAGACGGTTAACCCTTTGTCATGTGGCGGTGAAAGTTAACCTTCTGTATTGTCGCAGTGAAAGAGTTAACCCTTTTGGTAGTGTGGTGGTGAAAGGGTTAAAGTGACCGTGTACTACTAGCCAGGTCCAGGGTGTGAGAAGGTAGAGAGTGTCAAGTGTAGAATGTCTCACTTCAACTTCTGGCTAGACGACGGTAACTTAGACGTTGAGAGATTTCTCCCTGCAAACTCCTCAATGTGGCGGTGAAAGCTTCCATTTATAATGGTGTTTATCTGTGTGGATATTAACAGTTTGTCAAGATAAGAGCAACAAATCTAAGGATTGTTGATAAGATTCTAAAGGCCGAGATACACGGCCAATCGTCGACGCGGTGACCGGCGGTTTGGTCAACAGTTATGACGGTTTTCCTCATTTCAACCCCAGAGGTTACGCTGTAGCCTGGGAGAGACACTAAGATAGGTTACTGGGTTTTTTTTGGTGTTTTTTTATTTCAGTTCTTTGAGGATTGTTTATTTTATTTATTATATTTTAGGATTGGTTATTTTATAAAATAGTATATCGTTTTATCAGTTTGTTAAATTTTTTGTAAACTTAAATTTTAGATTTTTTTTCACTTTCTCCTTTTTCTATTTTTTCTCCCATCCCAATTTCGCTGAGCCAATTCTCCCCTCCCCTGTCTTGAACGTTGCTCGCATATGCCCGGTTGTAGGGAGGATAGAAGCCTTGCATCACGTGTCCCCTCCGATACACGAAGAGGCAGCCTGTCACATCTTTTCACCTGCCAGCGCGGACTCTCATTGGCGAGGTGTAACGTGTGGGAGGCTCACACTACCCCTCGCCATCTCCTGTCTCTGCTGTGCAGGCGTCCCCCAACCGACCTGTAGGAGTCGCTGTCCACAACGTCCAGATTACCACCCTTCGACTTCCCACCCGCTGACTCTGCCAAATTGAGTTAGTATGACGGCCGGTCCAAGCCGGAGGCAACGCCGACAGCCGGAGTCGAACCCGGTGTCTCTTGCGTTGGTGACGAGCGCAATGTCCGCTGCGCCACCCAGTCGCCATCTGTTTCAGTTTGTTTCAAAATAGTTCTGTACGACGAGTCAGCAGGAAGGGTACAACTCTTTCAGCTGAGTAACCATGTTCACCAAACAGTGTTGAAACTTGAGTGGTGTTCAGTGTTGAGCACACAGTGGTCTCTAGAGCTCTAGGAAGAGTGCATGATGGTAGGTTAGTGGGTTTTCTCTCTCGTTTTTTCATTTCAGTACACGGTACATGGACGCAGTACACGTCCGCATTTAGTCTCCCAATTAGTCGCTCCCAATTAGGGAATCCCAGCTGAGCCGCGCCGGGCAGCGCTTCCTGTGTACTGGGCCTCAAAGGGGGAGTCTGTGTATCATGGCGTCAGTGTTTACCCAACAATTGTTACAAGTTGTTTGGCCAAGTTACTGTTGATTGATTGTGGAGATGATAACGAGCGCTGGGCTACAGGCCGCATGTGCCTCAATTAAAGAATCCGCTCCGGATGATCGTTCCGTTACGTACAGACGGTAGTTTTTCACACGCACACGCGCACGCACACACACACACACACACACACACACACACACACACACACACACACACACACACACACACACACACACACACACACACACACACACACACACACACACACACACACACACACACACACACACACACACACACACACACACACACACACGGGTACAAACTGCATGGGTAGAAAGGTTAATAGGGTGGCTCACGCCTCTGTGAGCGCATTATACACACACACACACACACACACACACACACACACACACACACACACACACACACACACACACACACACACACACACACACACACACACACACACACACACACACACACACACACACACACACACACACACACACACACACACACACACACACACACACACACACACATAAAAGGCCTCTGGTTTGTGAGGATCTACCCACTGGTAATCTGGGGCTTTACTAATTGGGAGATCCCATTAAGGTCACAGCCTTTAGCCAGCTCGACCAGCATTACGTGCTAACAGACCCCGAAAAGCTGTTGAGTGACGCATTCACTGTGTGTGTGTGTGTGTGTGTGTGTGTGCGTGTGTGCGTGCGTGTGGGCGTGCGTGCGTGCGTGCGTGTGTGTGTGTTAAGAGCGAGTGAGATTTAGAGAGAAAGACGGAGACATAGAGATGTTTAGGCATTGAGGTGATTTTCTATAGTGTACATCCAGAAAGGTGTCTCTTTTTCTGAAATAGTTATTTGTTCCACAATTTAAAAGGGCTCCTACTTTTCATCGTCCTGCATCTCATGAATGAATGAATGAATGAATGGATGAATGAATGAATGAATGAATGAATGAATGAATGAATGAATGAATGAATGAATGAAAACTTTATTTAACAGATGGCAGAATGGGTACAATACAGTACGGCTCAATACACACAATTGTTAAGGGGATGCAGACCAGAGAAAGACTTTCGTCTTGTTTACATCAGGGTCCCCCATTTTCAATTCATAGTGACATTTATGACATACACAACATACATGACATCATGACATTTATGGCATAGGGACATACATGACATACAGGTATATAGTACTGTTACATTTGTGACATATATGATATGCAAATATACAGTACTGTTACCCATAGATCCTGACGGAGAGTATATACATATGATGGGGAGGAGACTGTACATTAGGAGGGGGTGGGTGGGTGGGAGAGAAATATACATACGGTGGGGAGAGAATATATACATACGGTGGGGAGGAGACTGTCTATTAGGAGGGGGTGGGGGGGGTTTGGACATTTACGGTGGCCAGTTTAGAATTGCAGCCTCCCGTAGGTGCTCTTTTATCATACATTAATCTCCTCTCCCATCCCCTTCTCCTCTCCTCTCATCTCTTCTCGTCTCCTCTCCTCTTCTCTTCTCCTCTCATCTCTTCTCCTCTCCTCCTCACCTATCATCTCCTCTTCTTACATCTTCCCTACTTCCCTCTCCTGTCCTTTCACCTCCTCTCTCATCCTCTCCTGTCCTCTCCTCTCTTCTCCTCTCCTGTCCTCTTGTCTCCTCTCATCTCATATCCTCTCTTCTCCTCTCCCCTTCTCCTCTCATCTCCTCTCCTCTCATCTCCTCTTCCTACATCTCCCCTCCTTCCCTCTCATCTCCTCTCCTGTTCTATATTCTCCTCTCCTGTCCTTCCCTCTCCTCTCCTCTCCTCTCCTCTCCTCTCCTCTCCTCTCCTCTCCTCTCCTCTCCTCTCCTCTCCTATCCTCTCTTCTCCTCTCATCTCCTCTCCTGTCCTGTCCTCTCCTCTCCTCTCCTCTCCTCTCCTCTCCTCTCCTCTCCTCTCCTCTCCTCTCCTCTCCTCTCCTCTCCTCTCCTCTCCTCTCCTCTCCTCTCCTCTCTTCTCTTCTCTTCTCCTCTCCTCTCCTCTCCTCTCCTCTCCTCTCCTCTCCTTCCCTCTCTTCTCCTCTTCTCTATCCATCTCTTGTTCTCACCATATCCGCTCCTCTGCTCTCCTCTCCAGGGGCGTGGACGCGTGGGGGAAAGGTGGAACTGTCGACCACGGGCCCAGGCTGGGGGAGGGCCCTCGGGGGGTCTTGACTGGAAGGTTTGTTTTAAAAGGGTTGTTTTTTTAAAGTTCAAAAAGGTGGGCGTTCCTGTGCAGACTATTGAGGCTTAGAGGACCTTATGTTTTGACTACTCCTCAATACCAGGCAGTGTCCCTGTCTGTAGCAAAGTTTGCGTAGGTGTATCAAATGTTTGGGTAGATCTCTACCTTTTACACTGTCTTTGTCAAACATACTGTAATGCATGAAGCGTGAAGGTCGCCCCTCTTTATGTCCCTCTGTTGTCTCTCCTCGCCTCTGTCTCTCTCAGTGTTTGTCTCTCGCTCTCCTCTCTCTCTCTCCTCTTCTCTCTCTCTGTTAGTTTAGTGTTTAGTATTTGGCACGTATTGTGTGTCTGTGTTTGTTCAGTTCCAAGGTATTTTGTCCCCGTGTTGTTTCTGTAGTTGTGGGACGTCCTCTTTCAGGGCGTCTCTCTCCAGTCCTAATTATCCCAGGTGTGTCTCGCTTCGTCATTTGTTCCTCTTATGTATTTGAGTTCCTCTGTTCACTGTTGCTACGGTCCATTGTCTCCTGTGGTTGATGTCAGCGTGTCATCCGTTCTGTTCTGTGCGTGAGGTTTGTTTTCCATGTTAAGTTATTCTCTCTAGTCTAGTTGTTGTTTAGCGGTCGCTCCCCGGCGCGGAGTAACTTTTGGTAACTTTGTTTTGTATTTTTATTTTATTAAAAAATTTTAATGTTTTTGGTAGATATTTAAAAAAAAATTAAATACCGGGCAGTCCGGTAGAGAGAGAGAGGAAGTATGGGAGGATAGAGGGGGAAGACATTCGGCAAACGTCGCCGCGCCGCAGGGCTGTACGTGGGTGTGCCACCCCCTGGCACCCCTTGTTTTGTATTTCTACTTTTTTATTTTTTTATCCACTTTTTCCTCCCATTTTCTATATTTTCTCCCATCCCAATTTCGTATCATCCAATTCAACCCTCCCCTGTCTCGAACGCTGTTTCTTGCCTCCCACAAGCCGGCTGCAATGTGGACTAAGTCATACATAGCACAAGTCCCCTCCGGTACTCGAGGTAACAGCAGTCGCATCTTTTCACCTGCGCAGCTCAATCTTTCAGCGTCAGGGGTCTGCGCTTTGGAGGGGGCGCCGCCCCCGTCGCTTCCTGATTCTACTGCGCAGGCGCACCAACCGACCTGTAGGAGTCACTGTCCACACCGCCCGATCCCCACCCATCAGTTTCCCACCCCCTA
>NC_140181.1:8475077-8477577 GCF_963971535.1 Notolepis coatsorum | reverse complement strand
ATTTATATAGCGCCTTTCAAGGAACCCAAGGCACTTAACAGAAGAGGGGGACAAACATAATCCATTGATTGATTGAACTAATTTTACCATTGATGGATTATGCAGATGTGGTCTACCAGGTTGCATCCCAAACGAATCTCATTCCTCTCAATACAGTTTACAACAAATTATGCAGATTTGCTCTTGGATGCCCTTTTACAACTCATCACTGTCTAATGTATGAAACACTGAATTTGCCCTCTCCCACTGTAAGAAGACACAGCGCCACTGGTTACAATTTATTTTCAAATGTATTCATCTTAATTATCCGCTATATCTAAAACAATACTTGACTCCATATTCTTCCAATTATTATTTAAAGGCATTCTAGCCAACTCTATTCTTCCATACCTACACTTTCAACACTCTCAAAAGCAACAGCCAAGAAAGCCTTTTTGTTCAAAGCCCCTTCTGATTGGAATAACTTACCTGCAAATACTCGTTTCATCTCATCTTTTTATTTATAAAAAAAATGCGCTGTCTTCTTACTTTCAAAGTACATGTACATGTTTTTTAGTTTATCATTTTTAGTTTATCATTTATATACTGTATACTATCATGACTTTCACTACTTATCTCATACGAAGTAACGATCCATTCCTATCCTTGCTTGATTTGTGTTTTGTTTGTCCTGTTTATTTTGCGATCTTATTTTGTAATGTAATTTCTCAGTTGATTTTGTTGTTGTAGACTGTTTCGATGTCCAATGTTTTTTGTGGGTTTATTTTTTTCTTCTGAAAATGTACATACGTTGTATTGTGTTAGGAGCCCCTCGAAAACCAGATGCTACATCTCAAGGGGTTATTCCGAATAAAGAATTTCAATATAAATCAGAGGGACATATACCTCTATAAAGAGGGAGACACACTAAGGTGCAGGGACGTGCACAGGACTTTAGAGGGGCAGGTGCTCAAAGGCCGAAAAGGGCACTACACTTGTGTGTATATATTAACCGAGCGCGCGTAGCGCGCGAGCGAAATTTTTAAGGGCCCTTTTCGGGCGGGGGGCCCCCTTTTTATGCTTTTTGGGGGGTTTTGGTGATCAAATATTGAATATTGAACTATAATAATCAGTGCAGGAGCTCACTTATCCTTGAAAGACACTTTTATCACTGACTTAAAAGGCCCACACATCTCCATAAATGTTCAGGGGGGAGGGAATAAGTGCTTACCCTACAGACCCCAAGAAGTGCTGTATATTCTGTATTGATTAATATAAATGCATTTTTTATTCCAATCCCGATTTGTATTTGAGATTCCCAAATCCCATCAGACTTGACTTCTTCGTGTCCCTCAATGAGTGTAATACCAGCATTCAACAGCGGTTTCTATCATCATCATCATCATCATCACCCACGCTATGCATAAAATATATAGGTCCGCGGAGAGGCACGCTGAGGAGGCCGTGCAAACTGCAATGGAATATGGGGCATCTCTCTCTCTTTACCTAATATTTTGATTCTATCCTAAACATTTTCAGTTGGAAGGGCAGTCTATATGCGTAACGGTAAAAAAATAATCAGAGGAACATATACCTCTATCGTATAAAGAGGGAGACAAACTAAGGGGAAGGGAATCAGAGGAACATATACCTCTATCGTATAAAGAGGGAGACAAACTAAGGGGAAGGGAATCAGAGGAACATATACCTCTATCGTATAAAGAGGGAGACAAACTAAGGGGAAGGGAATCAGAGGAACATATACCTCTATCGTATAAAGAGGGGGACACACTAAGGGGAAGGGAATCAGAGGAACATATACCTCTATCGTATAAAGAGGGGGACACACTAAGGGGAAGGGAATCAGAGGAACATATACCTCTATCGTATAAAGAGGGGGACACACTAAGGGGAAGGGAATCAGAGGAACATATACCTCTATCGTATAAAGAGGGAGACACACTAAGGGGAAGGGAATCAGAGGGACAGTTGGGTAAAGGAGGGAAGTCAGGCAGAGTTGTTGAGCAAGACACTTAACCCCTAATTGCTCCCGATGAGCAGGTTGGCACCTTGTGTGTGAATGTGTGAGTGAATGGGTAAACATTTGAACAACAAATTGTAAAGCGATTTGGATAAAAGCTGCACCATTTACCATTCAAGATTAAAAAAAAAACGTGACCATCTGACCGTTGACCGTGTCGTGTCGTCCTCCCAGGTGTTCATCTTCTCCAGGTCGGAGGTCGCTCCGGGGGTCTACGAGTGCTGGGGACACTTTGCCGAGTCGTGGGGCCTGAAGGCCTACGTGACCTGGATGACCATCTCCGTCTTCATCCTCCCCGTCCTCGTCATCACCGTGTGCCAGGTAGGGGCGGGAGGGAAGGGACTGGAGGAGAATGGAGTAACGTAGAATAGAATGGAATAAAGTAGAGTGACATAGAATATAATAGAATAAAAAGGCTAGGGCGTAGCGGAGATTGCGTTCGTCACCAACCCCGGAGCTGTGAGCTGGATTCGCCTGTTC
>NC_140181.1:8461780-8474877 GCF_963971535.1 Notolepis coatsorum | reverse complement strand
GTTTGTTTTAGAACAGCAACTTGTTAGAGCTGTCGTCCATGAGTCATAAAGCATGTAAGAACGTGTCTCTCTCTCCGCCTCACCCTCCCTCTCTCTCTCTCTCTCTCTCTCTCTCTCTCTCTCTCTCTCTCTCTCTCTCTCTCTCTCTCTCCTCTCTCTCTCTCTCTCTCTCTCTCGCTCTCTCTCAACCCCCCCCCCCCGCTCTTTTTCTTTTTCTCTTTTGCTCTTTCTCTCTCTCAAACCCTCCACTTCGCCCTCCCCCCCTCTCTCTCCCACCCTCTCTCCTTCTCTCTCACCCTCCCTCTCTCTCGTTCTCTCTCAACACCCCACTCTCTCACCCTCCCTCTCTCTTTCTCTCTCGAACCCTCCATTTCGTCTCGCCTTCTCTCTCTTCCTCCCTCTCTCTCTTCCTCTCCCTCCCTCTCTCTCTTCCTCTCCCTCTCTCTCTCCCTCCCTCTCTCCGTCTCTCTCCCTCTCTCTCTCCCACCCTCTCTCTTTCTCTATCTCTCTCTTTCTCCCACCCTCTCTCCTTCTCCCTCCCTCTCTCCCTCCGTCTCCCTCTCTCTCCTTCTCCCTCTCTCTCTGTATCTTGCCAGACTGTTCCAGGTGTGGTGGAGTGCATGAAGATCATCACTAAGACCAAATCCCTGCGGATCGCCGACTACGCCTTCAAGACGGCTCGGGAGAAAGGTCGTCGCAGGGTCACGGCGGTTCACAAGGCCAACATCATGTCAGTGTCTGTAGGCTTGTACTGTAGCTCTGTCTGTGTGTGTGTGTGTGTGTGTGTGTGTGTGGGTGGGTGTGTGTGTGTGTGTGTGTGTGTGTGTGTGTGTGTGTGTGTGTGTGTGTGTGTGTGTGTTCTTGTTTAACTGCATTTACATGTACATTTGCATTTACGTTTAACTGCCCTTGTGAGAACCAACTCTTGACTAATTTAACGCGCAGACATGTTGGGTTTCGAGGACATCTTGCCTCATGACACCTCATGCCCTCGTGCCAAAAAAAAAGCTGACATATCAGGTTTAGTTTAGGGTTAGAATGTACAGAGAGAGAGAGAGAGAGAGAGAGAGAGAGAGAGAGAGAGAGAGAGAGAGAGAGAGAGAGAGAGAGAGAGAGTTGGGGTTTGAGGACGGAGAGAGAGAGGGTTGATAAGGAATATATTGATTATGAGTCCAGACTGCTCACCAGAATGTGCAGAGGTGCAAAGACTGTACCAGCCGACAAAAGTTTCAATATTACATCTTACACAGATATCTTACACATAACTGTGTGTGTGTGTGTGTGCGTGTGTGTGCGTGTGTGTGCGTGTGTGTGTGTGTGTGTGTGTGTGTGTGTGTGTGCGTGTGTGTGCGTGTGTGTGTGCGTGCGTGTGTGTGTGTGTGTGCGTGTGTGTGTGTGCGCGTGCATGTGTGCGTGCGTGTGTGTGTGTGCGTGTGTGTGTGTGCGCGTGCATGTGTGTGCGTGTGTGTGTGCGTGCGCGAGCAGGAAGCTGGGCGATGGCCTCTTCCTGGAGTGCTGTGAAGAGGTTGCCAGCGGTTACCCTGACATCACGTTTGACAGCATGATAGTAGACAACACCACCATGCAGGTACAGTAGCTATGGCATGTCTTCTATACCACCGCCTGTCTCACACAACCTGTTCTTAATCTGTCCCCAGCTCTGTCTCGTTACCGTCTGCTTCCCGTCTGCTGTCATCTCCCTGAACGATCACCCCCCCCCCCCCCCCCCATACCATAATACACTCTGCACTCCATTGCCTACACCCTATAGGCTCTCTTGCCCACACTGTACGAACTCTTTGAACTCTGTCACCCATACTGTACGAACTCTTTGAACTCTGTCGCCCACACTGTACGAACTCTTTGAACTCTGTCACCCACACTGTACGAACTCTTTGAACTCTGTCGCCCACACTGTACGAACTCTTTGAACTCTGTCACCCACACTGTACGAACTCTTTGAACTCTGTCGCCCACACTGTACGAACTCTTTGAACTCTGTCACCCATACTGTACGAACTCTTTGAACTCTGTCACCCATACTGTACGAACTCTTTGAACTCTGTCACCCACACTGTACGAACTCTTTGAACTCTGTCACCCACACTGTACGAACTCGTTGAACTGTGTTGCCTATAGACGCTGTCAACAACTGCCCTACACTGTAATCATAGGCTACCTCATAATCATAACCTACCTCATACTATAGTCTACCCATATAACTCTGTATAATAGCATGTACAATAGTGCTGTATATACCGTATATATACATATATATATATTTATATTGAATATACCTCAAGTTTCAGGTTTATTTGTCACATACACTGAAAGTACAGTGTGTACAGTCAATGCAATGAGATGCACTTTGCCCTGGCACTTTGCTCTCAGCCCTTAAAAACCTATAAATAATAACATCAGCTGACCTGAGAATAACAACAACAACAACAACAACAACAACAACAACAACAACAACAACAACAACAACAACAACAACAACATACAATAAAAACCATAGCAGCATCTAATAAAATAATACAAATTTTAAAAAACTATTAAAATAACAATAAGAAAATACAATAAAAGCACAGATGAATAATAAATAAAAAAAAATCCACAGCTTCTACAATCATTTAAGCGCTACTGTTCAGTATTCTTACCGCCTGGGGGTAAAAACTGATGCTCTGTAGACGCTTCCCCGAGGGGAGGCAGTGTGCTGGGTGACTGGTGTCCTTCCTGCATATAATCCTTCTATATACCTACTTACTGTATACACCGGCATATAACCCATACTGTATAACTCTGCATGATAGCATGTACAATAATGCGGTATATACCGTACATATATGTCTGTGTACATACCCTGCATATAATCCTTTTTACACATCTGTGTAGATACTATATCTATATCTGTACATCCCTTACCTACTCGTACTAGTTACACTGCTGGCCAGTATGACGCACTGTCTTCATACCTGTATCACTACTGTACATATTAATACTACAACTCTGTACATACATCTGATTAGCACTATTACTCAGTAGCAGGGGTGTAAAGGTACACGTATCTGTACCGAACCGAACCGTTTCAGTGTGTACCGTACCGTACCGAACGAATACAACCACTAACGACCGCCCACCGGGGGCTGTTTTTTTTCACAATCTAATATAATTATTATTATTATTTTTTTTTAAAATGTTTACAAGTCGATTATTAATTTCAATATAGAATATTCGTTGACAGCCCTACAAGTACAATTAGTTACTGCACACTACATCACCCCTGAGTGGAACATGGAAAGCCAAAAACTTTCCCCCCCACTGTACCGGAAACCCGTACCGAACCTTGACTTCCAAAACCGAGGTACGTACCGAACCGTGGTTTTTTGTGTACCGTTACACCCCTACTCAGTAGTACTCATTTATATATTATTTGTATACCCAGTTTAATCACGTGTTACATTGTATATTACTGTTGCACTTTACTGTGACATTTGCACTCTGTTTGGATGCCAAACTTCTTTTCGTTGTACTGTACTTGTTGTGCTGTATGACTGTATGATGACAATGAATTTGAATCTAACCTAATCTCCTCTAATGTAATCAGCTGGTGTCCAGACCCCAGCAGTTTGATGTGATGGTGATGCCCAACCTCTACGGGAACGTGGTGAGCAACGTGTGCGCCGGTCTGGTGGGTGGGCCGGGCCTGGTACCGGGAGCCAACTACGGAGAGGATTACGCTGTGTTTGAGACGGTGAGAGAACCCCCCCCCCCTCTTCTGCCCTTCATCAAAATGCACATAAATTCTATAATTCAATTCAGATCATTCCTGAATTTACCTCAATTGAATCGTAGAATGTGATGTTAGTTTTGTTAAAGGGCAGTATAGTGTGTGATGTGAGTTTTGTTAAAGGGCAGTAGTGTGTGATGTGAGTTTTGTTAAAGGGCAGTATAGTGTGTGATGTGAGTTTTGTTAAAGGGCAGTAGTGTGTGATGTGAGTTTTGTTAAAGGGCAGTATAGTGTGTGATGTGAGTTTTGTTAAAGGGCAGTAGTGTGTGATGTGAGTTTTGCTAAAGGGCAGTAGTGTGTGATGTGAGTTTTGTTAAAGGGCAGTATAGTGTGTGATGTGAGTTTTGTTAAAGGGCAGTAGTGTGTGATGTGAGTTTTGTTAAAGGGCAGTAGTGTGTGATGTGAGTTTTGTTAAAGGGCAGTATAGTGTGTGATGTGAGTTTTGTTAAAGGGCAGTAGTGTGTGATGTGAGTTTTGTTAAAGGGCAGTAGTGTGTGATGTGAGTTGTGTTAAAGGGCAGTAGTGTGTGATGTGAGTTTTGTTAAAGGGCAGTATAGTGTGTGATGTGAGTTTTGTTAAAGGGCAGTAGAATGTGATGTGAGTTTTGTTAAAGGGCAGTAGTGTGTGATGTGAGTTTTGTTAAAGGGCAGTATAGTGTGTGATGTGAGTTTTGTTAAAGGGCAGTAGTGTGTTATGTGAGTTGTGTTAAAGGGCAGTAGTGTGTGATGTGAGTTTTGTTAAAGGGCAGTAGTGTGTGTGATTCAGGAGGCTGCCTCCAGGCTAGGGAGCTAGAACACAAGCCATGGGCATTTTATCAATATTACGTAATCAATATTTATGTAAAAAACACAAAATACGAATGCCAACTGTTTCCAAGGAATCATTACAATAAAATTTTAACTGGAAATTAGTTTGATAATGTATAATAGGGGGGGGGGGGTCGATACAGCATAGTATCACGATATTTAGCGTGGCAATATATCTTACCGTGACCATATATCTTACCGTGGCAATATATCTTACCGTGGAAATATATCTTACTGTGGCAAATATATCTTATTGTGGCAACATATCTTACCGTGGCAATGTATCCTACCGTGGCAATGTATCTTACCGTGGCAAATATATCTTATTGTGGCAACATATCTTACCGTGGCAATGTATCCTACCGTGGCAATGTATCTTACTGTGGCAAATATATCTTATTGTGGCAACATATCTTACCGTGGCAATATATCTTATTGTGGCAATATATCTTACTGTGGCAATATATCTTATTGTGGCAATATATCTTACCGTGGCAATATATCTTATTGTGGCAATATATCTTACCGTGGCAATATATCTTATTGTGGCAATATATCTTACCGTGGCAATATATCTTATTGTGGCAATATATCTTACCGTGGCAATATATCATACTGTGTCAATATATCTTACCGTGGCAATATATCTTACTGTGGCAATATATCTTATTGTGGCAATATATCTTATTGTGGCAATATATCTTATTGTGGCAATATATCTTACTGTGGCAATATATCTTATTGTGGCAATATATCTTACCGTGGAAATATATCTTATTGTGGCAATATATCTTACCGTGGCAATATATCTTACCGTGGCAATATATCGTACTGTGTCAATATATCTTACCGTGGCAATATATCGTACTGTGTCAATATATCTTACCGTGGCAATATATCGTACTGTGTCAATATATCTTATTGTGGCAATATATCTTACTGTGGCAATATATCTTACCGTGGCAATATATCTTATTGTGGCAATATATCTTACCGTGGCAATATATCTTACCGTGGCAATATATCTTATTGTGGCAATATATCTTATTGTGGCAATATATCTTTTGGTGGCAATATATCGTACTGTGTCAATATATCTTACCGTGGCAATATATCATACTGTGTCAATATATCTTATTGTGGCAATATATCTTATTGTGGCAATATATCTTATGTATAATAGGGGGGGGGGGGTCGATACAGCATAGTATCACGATATTTAGCGTGGCAATATATCTTACCGTGACCATATATCTTACCGTGGCAATATATCTTACCATGGAAATATATCTTACTGTGGCAAATATATCTTATTGTGGCAACATATCTTACCGTGGCAATGTATCCTACCGTGGCAATGTATCTTACCGTGGCAAATATATCTTATTGTGGCAACATATCTTACCGTGGCAATGTATCCTACCGTGGCAATGTATCTTACCGTGGCAAATATATCTTATTGTGGCAACATATCTTACCGTGGCAATATATCTTATTGTGGCAATATATCTTACTGTGGCAATATATCTTATTGTGGCAATATATCTTACCGTGGCAATATATCTTATTGTGGCAATATATCTTACCGTGGCAATATATCTTATTGTGGCAATATATCTTACCGTGGCAATATATCTTATTGTGGCAATATATCTTACCGTGGCAATATATCGTACTGTGTCAATATATCTTACCGTGGCAATATATCTTACTGTGGCAATATATCTTATTGTGGCAATATATCTTATTGTGGCAATATATCTTATTGTGGCAATATATCTTACTGTGGCAATATATCTTATTGTGGCAATATATCTTACCGTGGAAATATATCTTATTGTGGCAATATATCTTACCGTGGCAATATATCTTACCGTGACCATATATCTTACCGTGGCAATATATCTTACCGTGGAAATATATCTTACTGTGGCAAATATATCTTATTGTGGCAACATATCTTACCGTGGCAATGTATCCTACCGTGGCAATGTATCTTACCGTGGCAAATATATCTTATTGTGGCAACATATCTTACCGTGGCAATGTATCCTACCGTGGCAATGTATCTTACCGTGGCAAATATATCTTATTGTGGCAACATATCTTACCGTGGCAATATATCTTATTGTGGCAATATATCTTACTGTGGCAATATATCTTATTGTGGCAATATATCTTACCGTGGCAATATATCTTATTGTGGCAATATATCTTACCGTGGCAATATATCTTATTGTGGCAATATATCTTACCGTGGCAATATATCTTATTGTGGCAATATATCTTACCGTGGCAATATATCGTACTGTGTCAATATATCTTACCGTGGCAATATATCTTACTGTGGCAATATATCTTATTGTGGCAATATATCTTATTGTGGCAATATATCTTATTGTGGCAATATATCTTACTGTGGCAATATATCTTATTGTGGCAATATATCTTACCGTGGAAATATATCTTATTGTGGCAATATATCTTACCGTGGCAATATATCTTACCGTGACCATATATCTTACCGTGGCAATATATCTTACCGTGGAAATATATCTTACTGTGGCAAATATATCTTATTGTGGCAACATATCTTACCGTGGCAATGTATCCTACCGTGGCAATGTATCTTACCGTGGCAAATATATCTTATTGTGGCAACATATCTTACCGTGGCAATGTATCCTACCGTGGCAATGTATCTTACCGTGGCAAATGTTCACATGTTCACATCTGAAAGTCCACGGATAGTCCGGATTTTCTGCTGGACCAAATGTGAGAATGATACATTGTTTGATTTTGGTTTGCGTTCACACTGCCCTTTTTTGAGCGAACCTCATTTGTAGTGGAGTTGAGAGCGAGAGAGAGCGAGAGAGAGAGAGAGAGGGAGAGAGAGAGAGATACTGGCATTACACACTGCAATGGACTGTAGGCTACTTTGCTTCCTAGATTAGGTACTATCGTTCGATTGCGTTCACACCAACAGCAAAACGCACCATGCTCCACTTTGAAAAGGACAGAGTCCCAACTTTTCAAGAGGACCATGGTTCGGTTGTTTGGTCCTCACAATAGTTTGGTTTGTGGTCACACCTCTCCAAACGAAACGGACTATTGATTTAAAGGAACCATGGTTCACTTAAAAAGGCCCAAACAGGGTAGGTGTGAACGCGCCCTGAGTGTAAAATTGTACTATGTCGGTCTAAAAGTAAAAGTCCAGGGCCCTCATTTATCAACGTGGCGTACGCACAGATATGTGCGTAACCCGTGCGTACGATCATTTCTAAGCAAAGTGTGGGATTTATCAATTTGAACTTGTGCTTGACTTTGTGCGTATATTTAAGCACAGGTCGGACCATGCATAGCTGGCGCCCGTTGGTAGAATATATTATTACAACAAGGAAATAAGCTTCTGTGCATTAGTTTCAACACTGGCATGTTCTGTATGAACCGTAATTCATTATAGTTCATTGTAAAATAGCAACAGTAGTGTAATTATGGTCAAAACCCTATAAATAGCATTTGGAATAATAGGTCTTTCTCTCAGAATGAATGCAGCATGGTTTATATAGCGTTATCGGAATATACGGGGTGTACTGACTGACTGCGCTCGTTATTATTTTGCGTACAGACCGCAGAAACACGGGAATGTTTTGATTATATTTAAAAGGCTTTACGTTAAACGAAACAAGTGGAATTTCGAAGCTGTAAGCAGAATACAAGTCATATGAACACCCACGATATAGTGTTCTTCCCCCTTCCTACTGTATAAGAAAGAATAAAAAACGCATTGCAATGAGACCAGGGTGTATGTGTATTACAAAACCCTTTGCAATAATGTGTCTTAAATGAATGAAAAGCATACATGCTCTGGACACAGAGCATATATCGTGTGGGTGATATGACTTGTATTATGCTTACAGAATTCCACGTATTTAGTTTTACAATGTCAAAGCCTTTTAATATAAATCAAAACGTTCCCGTATTTCTGCAATCTATGCGCAAAATAATAAGGAGTTGAGGTAGATACACACTCAGAACGTATTACATGCTGGTATGCTGATAGACTCAGAGTAAACTATTATATGAATATGAATATGATATGATATAAGGTATACACTGGTCCGTCGCATACACTGGTATGCGCAAGTTACTGTTGCATAATGTAGGCTATGGCTGCTATTATATGTAATTCATATAGGCTACCTAATAGTATATGATTTTTAGAGGCATCTATTTTGTTGTCGGTATTATTAGGCTAATACCGACAACAACATGGGGGGGACCCTGATGTAAACAAGACGAAAGTCTTTCTCTGGTCTGCATCCCCTTAACAATTGTGTGTATTGAGCCGTACTGTATTGTACCCATTCTGCAATCTGTTAATAAACTTTTCAATTAATCAATCAAACCACCAACGCCAAACAGTGGTCAACGAACGGTCTTTATTAGTATTTTGAGCTGTCCAGGCAGAATTGCAGCAATGGTCTTAGGGAGCCGTTGATATCTGACATCACCGTTTACAAGTCAGCCTTTTATTTATCCCATAACACGTGTTGTGTCTTCTTGGTTCGGCAGCGCCTCAGTGAACAATCTCCCGTGAAGTTTCTCAGAGTTCCGCTCGGGTCAGTCCATTATTTCACATCCCATGGGGGGTGTTTCATCACTTTCATGACCATATATGGATAATCATGCACGAGCATTGACGGTAGAACAAAGAGGTATTTATCAATACGGAGGAGCGTAGGACCTGTGTACGCACGGTTGATAAATCCCGTTTTTTTTGTGCGTGCACACATTCTAAATTCTGTGCTTACGTATGAAAATAGAATACTTTCTAAGAAAAATTGATAAATGAGGGCCCATGAAGATAGTACTGTCACCCTGTGCTCAGTGATGCAGTGAGGCACAGTGATGCATTATAATGTCTGATGGCTGTTGGAATGAAGGACTTCCTGTGCCGTTCAGTGCTACATCTCGGGAGTCTTAGTCTAGCACTGAACATGCTCCTCCTGTCAGCCAAGTCTATGTATAGTGGGTGGGAGGGGTTGTCCCTGATGGCATGGAGCTTAGCAAGGCTCCTCCTCTCTGCCACCACCGCTAGAGAGTCCAGCCCCACCCCTACCACGTTACTGGCCTTCCTGACCAGCTTATCCAGCCTGTTTGCGTCCCCCGCTCTCAGTCCGCTGCCCCAGCAGGTCACAGCGTACAAGAAGGCGCCCGCCACCACCGACTCGTAGAACATCCTCAACATCCTTGTACAGACGTTGAAGGATCTCAGCCTTCTGAGGAAGTAGAGTCGGCTCTGGCCCTTCTTGTATAGTGCTTCTGCATGTTTTGACCCGCTCAGTTTGTTGTCGATGTGCACACCGAGGTATTTGTAGTCGTCAACCATGTCCACATCGACCCCCCTGATGGAAACGGGGGTCACAGGTGTACTCCTCCTCCTCCTCAGATCCACAGCCAGTTCCCTGGTCTTCGTCACATTTAGCTGGAGGTGGTTCTTATCGCACCATGTGACGAAGTCCGCCACCAGTTCCCGGTATTCCTCCTTATCACCATCCTTTATACATCCCACTATCTTAGAGTCATCAGAAAACTTTTGAAGGTGGCAGGACTCTGACCGATAGTGGAAGTTATTGGTGTGTAGACCCGGTGTTGCTGTCTGTCTGACACACAGCCTTTTAGGCGCACATACTGTGGTCTTCCTGTCAGATAGTCAACAGCCCAGGACAACAGGGGGGCCTCTACCTGCATCACCTCCAACTTTTTTGATAATATATATAAACTAAAAATGCTAAATAAAATGCTAAATGTATGCTCTGATGAAGTAAGTATACAGCATACACATAAGGTGCAATATGCATACGGTATGTAGCCGTGACATACTTCATACGTTATACATTGTCCATTTAGGTGGGAGTCAGACACACTCAGTGATGGAAGTTCCTAGTAGTTGGGTGTCAGGCAGCGGTCCCTGCCCAACTGTTGTGGAGCCTGATGGCCGCTGGTATGAAAGACTGTCCGCGGCGGTTAGTTGAGTGTCGGGGGGGTATGAGAAATTGATGAAATTGATGAAATTGCAATATATCTCAATACGGTGGTACCGTGACTTAAGTATGGTGGGGCCTTTGGTGATTCCCACCCTAATCTATATGTATATTGTAATGTATATGTATATTGTAATGTAAATGTATATTGTAATTAGGGATGCTCGATATTGGCTTTTTTACCGATACCGATATACCGATATTGTCCAACTCTTAATTTCCGATACCGATATCAACCGATATCAACCGATATCAACCGATACCGATATATGCAGGGTTTCCCCCCCCCCCCCCCCCCCCCCAAAGAAAATGAATAATTTCAGGTAATTAACATTACATATCTCTTGTTGTGGAATTAACACAACATTATGCATACTTTTGACAATAAATAAAATCAGAATTTGTTCTTACTTGCTTGCCTGGGTAAATAAAGGTTATAGAAATGTAAAAATAAAAAAACGATACCGATATTTTCCGATATCACATTTTAATGCCAATATCGGACATCCCTAATTGTAATGTATATTGTAGTGTATTTTGCTTGATAAATGAGGTTGGGCTTAATTTACTTGCCCATTAACAACATACCCTTACTGTGTTGTTGGGTTAGGGTTAGGGTTACATCATCCTTCAGGACGCCCACGCATTGTGTTTCTCTAGGTGGCCGTGACCTGATGAAAACAATGCTTCTCTTTTCACTGTTTCTAGAACAGCTCTTATCTGACTCATCAGTGACCTATTAATAACCTGAATATACACCTCCATCCCATTGTTGCAGTTTGCGTTAGCTCTGTTCCCATGGTAATAAATGGGATATTCTGCGTATGTATTTATTTATTTTTTGCCCTTTTCCCCCAAGTTAATCGTTATGCCAATTGCCCCCTGGTTGTTGTTGGAGGGTAACAATGGTAAATGGTGCATTTATATAGCGATTTTATCCAAAGCGCTTTCCCATTTTGTTCTTCACATTCACCCATTCATTCACACATTCACACACCGACTGCGGAGGCGACCATGCAAGGTGCCAACCTGCTCATCGGGAGCATTTTAGGGGTTAAGTGTCTTGCTCAAGGAGGACACTTCGACACGCTGCCTGGGAGGAGCGGGATTCGAACCGGGAACCTTCGGATTACTAGACGACCACTCTACCTCCTGAGCCACTGTCGGCTGTGCTGCCCTTCTGTCGCTGTGGGGAGGGTGTAGACTACTACATGTCTCCTCTGTGGGGAGGGTGTAGACTACCACATGTCTCCTCTGTGGGGAGGGTGTAGACTACCACATGTCTCCTCTGTGGGGAGGGTGTAGACTACCACATGTCTCCTCTGTGGGGAGGGTGTAGACTACCACATGTCTCCTCTGTGGGGAGGGTGTAGACTACCACATGTCTCCTCTGTGGGGAGGGTGTAGACTACCACATGTCTCCTCTGTGGGGAGGGTGTAGACTACCACATGTCTCCTCTGTGGGGAGGGTGTAGACTACCACATGTCTCCTCTGTGGGGAGGGTGTAGACTACCACATGTCTCCTCTGTCGCTGTGGGGAGGGTGTAGACTACCTCATGCCTCCTCTGTCGGTCTGGGGAGGGTGTAGACTACCACATGTCTCCTCTGTGGGGAGGGTGTAGACTACCACATGTCTCCTCTGTCAGTCTGGGGAGGGTGTAGACTACCACATGCCTCCTCTGTGGGGAGGGTGTAGACTACCACATGTCTCCTCTGTGGGGAGGGTGTAGACTACCACATGCCTCCTCTGTCGGTCTAGGGATGGTGTAGACTACCACATTTCTCCTCTGTCGGTCTGGGGAGGGTGTAGACTACCACATGTCTCCTCTGTCGGTCTGGGGAGGGTGTAGACTACCTCATGCCTCCTCTGTCGTTCTGGGGAGGGTGTAGACTACCTCATGTCTCCTCTGTCGGTCTGGGGAGGGTGTAGACTACCACATGTCTCCTCTGTCGGTCTGGGGAGGGTGTAGACTACCACATGTCTCCTCTGTCGGTCTGGGGAGGGTGTAGACCACCACATGTCTCCTCTGTCGGTCTGGGGAGGGTGTAGACTACCACATGTCTCCTCTGTCGGTCTGGGGAGGGTGTAGACTACCACATGTCTCCTCTGTCGGTCTGGGGAGGGTGTAGACTACCACATGTCTCCTCTGTCGGTCTGGGGAGGGTGTAGACTACCACATGTCTCCTCTGTCGGTCTGGGGAGGGTGTAGACTACCACATGTCTCCTCTGTCGCTGTGGGGAGGGTGTAGACTACCACATGTCTCCTCTGTCGGTCTGGGGAAGGTGTAGACTACCACTTGCCTTCTCCGATATCAACCACTGCTGACAGTTTCACTGGGAGAGCGTAACGCACATGGACGCTCACGCTACATGTATCTCCCCCAGATCCCCCTCCCTGCTGAACAGGCGCCCCAACCGACAGCAACGATCAGGACTCATACCCCACCAGCTT
>NC_140181.1:8414280-8456780 GCF_963971535.1 Notolepis coatsorum | reverse complement strand
GAACCACATCTGTTCTTTCCTTAAAGTGACTTTTATATTCCTCATCATTCCTTTCAAGTGACTTTTCCAGGCGGCTGGGTGGCGCAGCGGACATTGCGCTCGTCACCAACGCAAGAGACACCGGGTTCGACTCCGGCTGTCGGCGTTGCCTCCGGCTTGGACCGGCCGTCATACTAACTCAATTGGCAGAGTTAGCGGGTGGGAAGTCGATGGGTGGTAATCTGGACGTTGTGGACAGCGACTCCTACAGGTCGGTTGGGGGACGCCTGCACAGCAGAGACGACAGGAAATGGCGGGGGTAGTGTGAGCCTCCCACACGTTACACCTCGCCAATGAGAGTCCGCGCTGGCAGGTGAAAAGATGTGACAGGCTGCCTCCTCGTGTATCGGAGGGGACACGTGATGCAAGGCTTCTATCCTCCCTACAACCGGCCAGTGGGGGGCATATGCGAGCAACGTTCAAAACAGGGGAGGGGAGAATTGGCACAGTGGAATTGGGATGGGAGAAAAAAAGAAAAAGAGGAGAAAAAGTGAAAAAAATAAGTGACTTTTCCATTTTCTTTTTAAGTGACATTTTGTTTAAACACACTTGACAAAGGCCACAGGCCGAAACGTTGTGTTTATTTGAATAAAACTTGGACTACAGACGGTGTGCTGACTTCTTTTTGCAACTTTACAGATCTATTTTTGAGTCAAGCACCCCTGTGACGACACTTTGGATGTGTCTTTTCTACTACTCCAGTTTCCTCCCTCACATAAACACATAGGTACATACTATAATAATAATAATAATAATAATAATAATAATAATAATAATAATAATAATAATAATAATAATAATAATAATAATAATAATAATAATAATAATAATAATAATAATATAATATATTATTAGGTACATACTACTCCTGCCAATGTCCTTGGTACCAAGGTAAGATAAGATAAGAGGCTGCATTTATATAACACTTTTATCCAAAGCGCTTTTCAATTTGTTCCTCACATTTTACCCATTCACTCACACATTTTGGTTTGATTTTATTACGGATCCCCATTAGCTGGTGCCATAGCAACCAGCTAGTCTTCCTGGGGTCCACACAACAACAAAAAAACATACAAAAACAATTATTATTGCAAAAGAAAATGATTAAAAGTCAGTACTCGACACACGATGCATAATGAAACTAACAATTAAGATGGCTAAAATTACATGCAAGCAATGCAAGGTGCCAACCTGCTCATCGGGAGCAGTTATGGGGTTAAGCGTATTCTTGCTGAAGGACACTTCGACACGCTGCCCGGGAAGGAGGAGGAGCGGGAATCGAACCGGGGAACCTCCGGATTACCAGACGACTGCTCTACCTCCCGAGGCACTGTCGCCCCAAGATAAGATATTCCTTTATTGATTCCCTTTTGGGGCGTCATAGCAGCATGGGGGGGGGGGGGGGTACAGGTATGGGCACCCCACACAGGTATGGGCAGGGTAATACTAGAAAGTATAGGCAATACAATTATATCTGAATATAAAATTGTGAGATCAAATAAACGGTGTAAACAAAGGTACAGATGAGGGTCTGTGTGCCCTACGTCGCTGGCAGAAGAAGACCTCGTAACTCCAAAAACCCAACTTTTCAGGAGAGGAAAAAAACGAACACAGATTTGAGGGCAAACAGAGTTACGACGAGGTTTAGACAGATGATCGGTTTAACTTCAATGCTTTGCTTTCCCATTGTTTAAACGTTGTAAAACCACACACACATAGGAGGAGGATCTACTGAGTTGAAAAAATGGAGTTATGAGGTTTTCTTCCGCCAGCGACGTTATGATATATGATGATATATATATACATAGACGCCTACGTAATAGAGCAGCCGAAGCACGTGCTCCAGGAGTATTGAACTTGGGGGAGCAAACTTGTCTCTTTGCTCCCTCACTTTTTGATCATATGATATATCCCCCCCCAATATATAAATATTATCTAACCATAACTACGTAATTTCAATCAAATTAATAATACGCAATGACACTTAATAGCAAGTTTTTAAGTTTCCAAAGATTGCGACACCCCCCTGCCCGATATGGTTTGATCCAGTGCCTCCCACAGACAGAGCGGAGCCCGGCCGGCGCACTCCAGTCTCACAGCGCTGCAGCCTCCAGGTGTAAGCTGGTAGGCAGGCAGGCAGGCAGCGTGAACACTTTGTCACAACAGCAGGATCTTCCACTAAGTAAGTTCAGTTGTTCGAACAAACTATTATGTTAGACATCATCTTTACTATTGAGTGGTATAACTTCTACCACGCAATACAATAAAATTGTTTCATGGTCCGAAATGCCATCTGGTCATACCAATAATAATAATAATAATAATAATAACAAAGTTTCCCTCTGGTTGGCGTTAGCTTTAGTGCTAGCCGCTAGCTAACGTTGTCATATATCTAGATATGTGGTGTCGTCAGCTGGATAACGTTGACTTCGTTTGCAAATTTTAACGTTCGCTATGGCAGACGAGCAGGGCCGGATTAACGACGGCCGCGGCCCGTGGGCCTATAGTGACGAGGGCCCCCCAAAAAAATTATTTTTTATATAATAATAATAATGCAATAAAAGTCTGAAAATGAAGGGATTATGTCCATGAGTGTCATTTTTTTAAATTAAGGCCTGCCTCTTATATAAGCCTCTAATAAAGGCCTGGTGCTCTTTGCAGCTGAGGTAAATAGAAGACCCGTCCTATATTTGAGGATTTACGGTAAATCAAGATGTTCAATTATCTTAAGGTACAATACCTGAAATGAAAATGTGTGTGTGTCCAGCCAACCAGGTAACATGGCAGAAAAAAGAAAGAATACAGACATCGGAGCATTTTTCAGTACACCAAAACGCAAAGTAAGAACCCTAGTAGCCTAATAGCTCAAAGACTTAAAGGGCGGGCTCCACAAATAATGGATTGCACGGTGTTAATTGCACCCTTACTTACAATTCATTATGAATTGTAAATGGGGGACCCTGATGTAAACAAAACAAAAGTCTTTCTCTGGTCTGCATCCCCTTAACAATTGTGTGTATTGAGCCGTACTATATTGTACCCATTCTGCAATATGTTAATAACATTTTTTATCAATCAATAACAGATTGCAGAATGGGTACAGTACAGTACGGCTCAATACACACAATTGTTAAGGGGATCCAGACCAGAGAAAGACTTTCGTCTTGTTTACATCAGGGTTCCCCATTTTCAATTCATAATGAATTGTAAGTAAGGGTGCAATAGAAATGTTTCATAATGATGTTCAGTGTATTCATAAGTGTATTGCTCTCCTTAATGTAGAATGATATGGTGACTGTACAGACTCAGGAAGGAGAGAAAGAGACCCAAGAGTTACAGGTAATGGAAATATCAGACAGTCAGCTTAAAGTGTAGGATAACATAACAAATTAAGACACAAATACTTGGATTATATATCCCCCCCTCTCTCCCTTTCTTTACAGAGTAGCATAAAGATTGTGTATTCAAACCGGTTCAGTGTATTCATAAGTGTATTGCTCTCCTTAATGTAGAATGATATGGTGACTGTGCAGACTCAGGGAGGAGGCAGAGAAGGAGAGAAAGAGACCCAAGAGTTACAGGTAATGGAAATATCAGACAGCTTAAAGTGTAGGATAACATAACAAATTAAGACACAAAATAGGCTATATTTACAGCAGACCCTGTTATTGTTCCTTGTTGGTATTTTTTCTCTCTTTCTTATTAAAAACTTGGCCTATTTGAAAGGAGATTGATTTAATAAAAATAAAAGAGCGAAAAATCAATATACAGTATATATACAGTATATATATATTAATATATTATTATTATTATTATAGTAATTGGCTATCATACTGCAATATAAACTGAGTTTTATAGTGAAAAGAGCAGCTTTATTAGTCAAGATTGAAGGCTCTATATTGCAGGAAATTGCATGTACAGGTTCATTAAATGAAAGAAATATCTGCCACCCCTTGCCGATAAAAAAAAAACTAAAAAATATAAAAATACAAAAAAAATTAAAAATGTGCACCCCCACTTTCAACTATAACTAGGCGGCCATGTATATATATATGATATATAGATGAGGGTACTGGCATTACAGCGGGAGGTGGACCCCGGAAGCCTGTCTGTGGCTGAACCACTGCAGTAGTTAGGATGGGTCAAATGCAGAGGGATAATACAGTACAACTTATGACCTCATAAGGAACTATATGTTTCTATTTAACCCCAGATATGTATTTAATGCTATCAGAATGAGACTTGTGGAAAATATGGCATTTATATAGAGCTTTTATCCAAAGCGCTTTACAATTTGTTCCTCACATTTTACCCACTCACTCACACATTCACACACCGACGGCGGAGGCGACCATGCAAGGTGCCGACCTGCTCATCTGGAGCAGTTAGGGGGTTAAGTGTCTTGCTCAAGGACACTTTGACACGCTGCCCGGGAGGAGCGGGAATCGAACCGAGAACCTCCGGAGTCTATACATGTATGTGGACAAAACTGTGAAAAATCTTTCATTGCTTTTCACACAAAATGCATTCAATGACCACATTTTGCCCAAATCCATGAACTCTGTTCTGGTTCGTACTCGTGCAGTTTCAGCTGAGAGCCGGTCCAGGTGTCCTGTTTGTGTTTCAGCTGAGAGCCGGTCTGTCCAGGTGTCCTGTTTGTAGAGAACTTCTGTTACCAAACACACACTGAGGAGCGGCTTCGCGGTGATTTAGTTTGGAAAATATATCAAGGAATGTTGGCGAGGATAGAAGAGAGACAGGTTGGCAGGGAGAGAAAGACAGGTTGGCAGGGAGAGAGAGGCAGGTTGGCAAGAGAGAGTGAGACAGGTTGGCAAGAGAGAGAGAGAGACAGGTTAGCAGGGAGAGAGAGACAGGTTGGCAGGGAGAGTGAGACAGGGAGAGAGAGACAGGTTAGCATGGAGAGAGAGAGGCAGGTTGGCAGGGAGAGAGAGGCAGGTTAGCATGGAGAGAGAGACAGGTTGGCAGGGAGAGAGAGACAGGTTGGCAGGACAGGGAGACAGGTTGGCAAGAGAGAGAGAGAGGCAGGTTGGCAGGGAGAGAGAGACAGGTTGGCAAGAGAGAGAGAGAGGCAGGTTGGCAGGGAGAGAGAGACAGGTTGGCAAGAGAGAGTGAGGCAGGTTGGCAGGGATAGAGAGACAGGTTAGCAGGGAGAGAGAGACAGGTTGGCAGGGAGAGTGAGACAGGGAGAGAGAGACAGGTTAGCAGGGAGAGAGAGAGGCAGGTTGGCAGGGAGAGAGAGGCAGGTTGGCAGGGAGAGTGAGACAGGGAGAGAGAGACAGGTTAGCAGGGAGAGAGAGAGGCAGGTTGGCAGGGAGAGAGAGGCAGGTTGGCAGGGAGAGGGAGACAGGGAGAGAGAGACAGGTTAGCAGGGAGAGAGAGGCAGGTTAGCAGGGAGAGAGAGGCAGGTTGGCAGGGAGAGAGAGACAGGTTGGCAGGGAGAGAGAGACAGGTTGGCAGGACAGGGAGACAGGTTGGCAAGAGAGAGAGAGAGGCAGGTTGGCAGGGAGAGAGAGACAGGTTGGCAGGGAGAGGGAGACAGGGAGAGAGAGACAGGTTGGCAGGGAGAGGGAGGTTGAGGTTGAATCAAGAATCAAGAGGTTTATTTGTCACATACATACCAGGGCATACAGTGAAATGCGGGTGGTCATGCCCGCATCGATTGTGCAATAATACTAATAATAAAATAGACATAGAAAAAAAACAGGTAAGACATAAGATGTGCATGATAAAAATAGACATGCTAAATTCCTGAGAAGGCACTGGTTCCTATGTACACTACTATACAATATACAGTTTTAACTCTGTCATTATGTTATGCTTACTATATCTAAACTATACTATACAAGAACCACGTATCATGTTCTTTCCTTAAAGTGACTTTTCCATTTTGTTTAAAGTGACATTTTGTTTAAAGTGATTGTTTAAAGCGGTTGTGTGTGTGTGTGTGTGTGTGTGTGTGTGTGTGTGTGTGTGTGTGTGTGTGTGTGTGTGTGTGTGTGTGTGTGTGTGTGTGTGTGTGTGTGTGTGCGTGCGTGCGTGTGTGTGTGTGTGTGTGTGTGTGTGTGTGTGTGTGTGTGTGTGTGTGTGTGTGTGTGTGTGTGTGTGTGTGTGTGTGTGTGTGTGTGTGTGTGTGTGTGTGTGTGTGTGTGTGTGTGTGTGTGTGTGTGTGTGTGTGTGTGTGTGTGTGTGTGTGTGTGTGTGTGTGTGTGTGTGTGTGTGTGTGTGTGTGTGTGTGTGTGTGTGTGTGTGTGTGTGTGTGTGTGTGTGTGTGTGTGTGTGTGTGTGTGTGTGCACAATTGGAGGTGGGCTTCCCACTCTCCAAGACATTTACAACAAGCGTTGCAGGGGTAAGGCTAAGAGAATAATCAAAGATAGCCACCCAAACAACTGCCTCTTTGAACTGCTGCGGTCAGGCAAGCGCTACCGGAGTCTCATGGCAAGCACAGAGAGACTCAGAAGGAGCTTCTATCCTGGGCCCAGGAGTTCAAAACGTTTAATCCCTATCTGATCCGATCAGATTTTTAAATCCCATTTTTTGTGATCCAGGATCAGACAACTCGGCCAGATTTTGTCCCGGTATTTCAAAGTAATCCAGGATAGGATCACCCTGATCCAGATTGAGTCTTTTCAAGATGACTAGATCCTGAATATCAGTGCTTTAATCCTACCAATCTCCATCTAGTGGATATGGAAAAAAAGGAAGACAAGGACCACATTGCAGAGACATCTATAATGTCTAATTATTATTGTTAAATACATAAAGGACATAAAATCATAATGGAATTGTATTTTTTTTTTTTTTTTTTATACTCCCACTAGGGTAACAACAAAAAACCTTCATTCAAAGGCAGCTGGATCATCCAGACGTGCTTTGAGGAGCTGAATTCTAAGTGAGATTTCAGTTTGCTGAAGGTGATGAGTGATGATTGCTGCACGTATCCGCTTCAAGGCCCTCGACCTAGCATAGCGTGCGGCAAAGGGAACCGCTCCCGCCTACCTCCGGTCAATGGTCTCTAACTACACACCCTTAAGACCCCTACGCTCTGCGTCTTCTGGCCGCCTCAGATCTACTCCTATCCAAGCTCCCGGAGGGTCATCAAAGAGAAGCTGTTATGGTTTGACGCCGACCCCAAACGCAACGACACAAGAGAGTTGGATTCAGAGTTGCCAAATACAAGGGCTTGTTTATTTGGTGACTAGAATAAGTGAAACAGGGAAAGCAGGTCAACAAGAACAGGTACAAAGAACAAGGGGCAAAGTTCTGCTGCTCTGCAGCTTCTCCCGGAAGGGTAGTCTTGGGAAGCAGGAGCAGACCTCTGTACCGCTCTGCAGACTCTCACGGCGGACCTCTCAGATGTTGTGCAAGACCGAGAGAGGGAGAGAGGGAACGGGTCAGTGACAGAGCAGACTTGAAACGAGCTGGAGGACAGGGTGTTATATTCTTCGTGTTAAACAACACAGTGATGAGCAATATTCCAAAAACAGCCCAAGTGAATATCTTCATGTAAACACACAGTGAGCAACAATCCAAACACCGTCCAATTGTGAAATACTATCTTCGTGTAAACACACAGTGAGCAAAAATCCAAACACAGTCCAAATGTGAAACAATATCTTCGTGTAAATACACAGTGAGCAAAAATCCAAACACCGTCCAAATGTGAAATAATATCTTCGTGTAAATACACAGTGGGAGGTGGAAGATCCCAAAATATTATTCCATAAAGGAAAGAGCAAAAACGTTAATGGCTGGGTGAGTGACTGTCTGACAAAAAGGTGGTAGACTTCAGTGTAAAGGTTACACACGAAAATCGGAATTAGGTCAAGACAGTCAGTCTAGAAAAACTCACCCAGACGAGCTGCGTAAATGGAACAGGAACAACAGTGGAGGCGAGCGCGCGCCACGGAGCAGGTATCCCAGCGAAGGCTTCTAGGAATTCCTGGAGAATAGCACAGTGAAACAGAAGCAACGGGGAAAAACATCCAGCGACAAATCAAGACGAACCAACAACTTAGGGTGGGGAAAACGGGGTATAAATAATGAGGGATCGATTGATTGAAAGGCAGTGACAGCTGGGGAATGTGATTGAAAAGCGTGGGGAAGTGAGGGAACCAATCAGCGACGTCTCAGATGACGTCAGCGGGGAGAAACGTGTGAACGAGGGAATTGAAATACTTGACAGAAAAAATGAATGAAAACAAAGCGAGGGTGGTTAAAGGAACAGAACGAGTGAGAAGGCAAGGACAGAAACCTCACAGTACCCCCCCCTCAACGGGAGCCGCCCGGCGACCAGGCCGACCCGGCTCGTCAGGATGGGCCCGATGGAAGTCGGTGATCAAGCCGGGATCCACGATGAGCTGCCGGGAGACCCAGCTACGCTCCTCAGGGCCGTAACCCTCCCAGTCCACCAGGTATTGGAATCCCCGGCCCCGCCGACGAACGCCCATCAACCGGCGGACCTGCCACTGGGGGTGACCATCCACTAGCACAGGAGGCGGTGGATCAGGAGCCGGAGGCATAAGGGGACTGAGGGAGACGGGCTTAACCCGGGAGACATGGAACACGGGGTGGATGTGCATGGATGCAGGAAGCTTCAGGCGCAGGGCCGCCGGACTGAGTACCTTCAGGACCTCGAAAGGACCGACGAAGCGAGGGGGTTGAGCTTCTTGGCCGAGGACCGTAGCGGGAGGTCCTTCGCGGAGAGCCACACCCTCTGCCCAGGGCGGTAAGTCGGCGCGGGAACCCGGCGCCGGTCGGCACCACGACAGGCGTGCTCAGATGTCCGGAGCAGCGCGGTCCTGGTGATCTCCCAAACGCGACGGCAGCGGTCGAGGTGGACCTGCACGGAGGGAACTGCCACTTCCGTCTCCAGTGCGGGAAAAAGAGGGGGCTGGTAGCCTAGGGAGGCCTCAAAGGGGGAGAGGCCGGTGGCGGAACTGACCATTGAGTTGATCGAGTATTCAACCCAGGGAAGGAAACGACTCCAGGATGCCGGCCTCTCGGCTGCCACACACCGAAGAGCAGACTCCACGCTCTGGTTCATCCTCTCCGTCTGCCCGTTTGTCTGGGGATGGTAGCCGGAGGAGAGACTGACCGTTGCCCCCAATCCCTTGCAGAAAGCCCGCCAAACCTGGGAGGTGAACTGGGGCCCCCGGTCAGAGACGATGTCCTGGGGGAAACCGTGAAGGCGGAACACGTGGTGCGTCAGGAGGTCCGCCGTCTCGGCTGCTGAGGGAAGCTTGGAGAGGGCCACGAGGTGGACCCCCTTGCTGAATCGATCCACCACGGTCAGAAGGCAGGTGTTCCCCTGGGAGGAGGGTAGTCCAGTGACGAAGTCGAGCGCCACATGTGACCAAGGACGGCTTGGAACGGGAAGTGGCTGCAAGAGCCCGGAGGGTGCCTGGTGAGAGGCCTTGCTGCGGGCACAGACCGCGCAGGCCAATACGAACTCCTTGACGTCGTTTCGCATGGTGGGCCACCAGAAACGACGAGCCAGGAAGGAGAACGTGCGATGGACGCCTGGGTGGCAGGCGAACCGGCTGGTATGGCCCCACAGCAGTACCTGGGACCGGACAGAGTCAGGGACGAAGAGACGGCTCCTAGGGACGTTGCTTGGAGCACGTTGGAAGCGTAGGGCACGCCTCACCACACCCTCGATGCCCAAGGTGATGGCTCCAACCACTCGGGCCTCCGGGATGATGGGAGATGGGTCCTCAGAGGGTGGAGCCCCCTTGGAGTGCATCCGGGACAGGGAGTCGGCCTTCGTGTTGCGGGAACCGGGGCGGAAGGTCAGCGAGAAGTCGAACCGACTGAGGAAACTGGCCCATCTCGCCTGCCGACCGTTGAGGCGCCTGGAAGCGCGGATGAACGTTAGGTTCTTGTGGTCCGTCCAGATGGTAAAAGGCTCCTCGGCACCCTCTAGCCAATGACGCCACTCCTCCAGAGCCGCCACGACCGCCAGTAGCTCCCGATTGCCGGTGTCGTAGTTCCTCTCGGCGGGGAGGAAGCGACGCGAGTAGAAGGCGCAAGGATGTACCTTCTGGTCGGAAGGAGAACGCTGGGATAGGACAGCGCCCAGGCCAGAATCCGAGGCGTCCACCTCCACGATGAACTGTCTCTTGGGGTCAGGATGGAGCAGGATAGGAGCGGAAGTGAACCTTCTCTTGAGGGAGCGGAACGCAGCGCATGCCGCTGGGGACCAGTCGAACGGCAGAGCGGGGGAGGTCAGCTTGGTAAGAGGCTCCGCCACTTGGCTGTAGTTCCGGATGAACCTTCGGTAGAAGTTTGCGAACCCGAGGAAACTCTGTAGCTCCTTCCGAGTGGTGGGTTCCGGCCAATCCTCCACAGCCTGGATCTTGCGAGGATCCGCTCGGGTCAAGCCCTTCTCCACGATGAAGCCCAGGTAGTCGACGGAGTTGGAGTGGAAACGGCACTTCTCCGCCTTGACGAAGAGCCGATTGTGGAGGAGGCGCTCCAGCACCCGGCGGACATGCAGGATGTGTTCCTCGAGGGTCCTGGAAAAGATAAGAATGTCGTCCAGGTACACCACCACGAACACCTCCAGCATGTCACGGAGGACATCGTTCATGAGTGCCTGGAATACCGCCGGGGCGTTGGTGAGACCGAACGGCATCACAAGGTACTCATAGTGGCCCCTGGGGGTCTTGAAGGCGGTCTTCCATTCATCGCCCTCACGGATACGGACAAGATGATAGGCACTTCGGAGATCCAGCTTGGTGAAGAACGAGGCCTGGGTCAGTGGCTCGAAGGTGGAGCTCATGAGAGGTAGGGGGTATTTGTTCTTGATGGTGATCTCGTTGAGCTGACGATAGTCGATGCAGGGTCGCAGGTCCCCATCCTTCTTTCCAACAAAGAAGAACCCGGCCGCCACCGGGGAGGAGGAAGGCCGAATGAGTCCTGCTTCCAATGACTCAGAGATGTAGAGATCCATCGCCTTCTTCTCCGGGGCAGTCAGACTGTAGAGGCGGCTGCCGGGAAGGGGAGCCCCTTGGCGGAGGTTGATGGCGCAGTCATAGGGGCGGTGAGGTGGAAGGGACTGAGCCCTGGTCTTACTGAATACCTCCATGAGGTCGTGGTACTCGGGAGGAACGGACGAGGGATCCGGGGGCAACTCACCAGCCGGTCTCCGGGGCGGGGGACAAGACGCCGCCTGTAGACAGCGGGCGTGACAGGAGGAGCTCCAGCCCCTGATGGTACCGGAGGCCCAGGCGATGTGGGGCTCGTGCAGCGCGAGCCAGGGCCTACCCAGGACCACCGGGACAAGGGGGGATTGGGTAATGAGGAACTGGATCCTCTCTACGTGGTTCCCAGCAATGGTCAGCAAGACTGGGCCGGTCCGTTGAGAGATGTCGGCCAGGCGGTGTTGGTCCAACGAAAAGATCTCCAAGGGCCTCACAAGGTCCTCAAGAGGTATGTTGGCTTGGGTGGCAAACTCGAAGTCGAGGAAGTTCTCGTCTGCCCCAGAGTCGATGAGGGCCTCCACCGTGGCACGTTGGTCCCCCCAGGCCAGGGTGACGCTCAACAGATGGTCAGGTGGTGCGCGGCGCTGGGAATGGGAAAAACGGCTCACCAGGATCTCCCGGGGTCTTGGTGAGCCCGATCTTTTGGCCGGATAGGGCAGTCGGCGAGAAAGTGTCCCGTACCTCCGCAGTAGAGGCAGAGATCGGACCTGAGCCTTGCCTGACGCACCACCTGGCTCAGACGAGAGCGTCCCAGTGGTATGGGTTCCTCCTCGCGCACCGGACGGGGAAGCCTGTTACCATCAGTAGTGTTGGGGACGGGGCGTCCAGGAGTCCGGGGTGCTTCAGGAGGTGACAGTCGGGTCCTCTCGCGCCTTCTCTCCAGGAGGCGTCCGTCAATACGGATGACAAGGCTAAACAGCTCCTCGAGGGAGTCGGGCACCTCCCTGGTAGCGAGCTGGTCCCGGACTGCGTCACTGAGCCCCCTAATGAAGGTTAGGCGAAGAGCAGGTTCGTTCCATCCACTCTCCACCGCCGCCAGTCGGAACTCCATGACATAGTCCGTCACCCTGCTGCTCCCTTGTCGGAAGGTCCCCAACCGGGCTCCAGGGTCCAGACCTCGGGCTGGATGATGGAACACTCTGCGGAGCTCCGCCACGAAGTCTGGGTAGGAGAACAAAAAATCTGCTTCCATTGCCCAGGAGGAAGTGACCCACTGGGCAGCATGGCCTGAAAGTAGGTTGGTTATATAAGCCACTCGGGACCCATGAGCAGAAAAACGGCTTGGTTGATGACGGAAAACCAACTCACATTGCATGATGAATGTGGCACACTCCTCGGGATTACCGTCGAACAGCCGTGGGACGGAGAGAAGGGGTTCCCGAGGAGCGAGATCTGCTGGGGCTGCGGGGAATGTTCCTGAAGGGTGTGAGAGATGAAAAGAATTAACGGCGTCGCCCAGCGAGTTAAGCTGGGCGAGAATCTCGGACTGTTGTCCCGCCATAGCGGCCATTGAACCCTGCATAGGCAGGACCTGGTCCCTGAGGTCCTGCACCGCAGCCGCAGCCCGCTCTAGTTGGAGACCATGATCCCTGGTCAACTCGACTTGAAATGCAAGTGCGGTTCTGACCCCCTCTGTGTCGGCTGGGGTCGTCATGGTTGGTTCGTAATGTTATGGTTTGACGCCGACCCCAAACGCAACGACACAAGAGAGTTGGATTCAGAGTTGCCAAATACAAGGGCTTGTTTATTTGGTGACTAGAATAAGTGAAACAGGGAAAGCAGGTCAACAAGAACAGGTACAAAGAACAAGGGGCAAAGTTCTGCTGCTCTGCAGCTTCTCCCGGAAGGGTAGTCTTGGGAAGCAGGAGCAGACCTCTGTACCGCTCTGCAGACTCTCACGGCGGACCTCTCAGATGTTGTGCAAGACCGAGAGAGGGAGAGAGGGAACGGGTCAGTGACAGAGCAGACTTGAAACGAGCTGGAGGACAGGGTGTTATATTCTTCGTGTTAAACAACACAGTGATGAGCAATATTCCAAAAACAGCCCAAGTGAATATCTTCATGTAAACACACAGTGAGCAACAATCCAAACACCGTCCAATTGTGAAATACTATCTTCGTGTAAACACACAGTGAGCAAAAATCCAAACACAGTCCAAATGTGAAACAATATCTTCGTGTAAATACACAGTGAGCAAAAATCCAAACACCGTCCAAATGTGAAATAATATCTTCGTGTAAATACACAGTGGGAGGTGGAAGATCCCAAAATATTATTCCATAAAGGAAAGAGCAAAAACGTTAATGGCTGGGTGAGTGACTGTCTGACAAAAAGGTGGTAGACTTCAGTGTAAAGGTTACACACGAAAATCGGAATTAGGTCAAGACAGTCAGTCTAGAAAAACTCACCCAGACGAGCTGCGTAAATGGAACAGGAACAACAGTGGAGGCGAGCGCGCGCCACGGAGCAGGTATCCCAGCGAAGGCTTCTAGGAATTCCTGGAGAATAGCACAGTGAAACAGAAGCAACGGGGAAAAACATCCAGCGACAAATCAAGACGAACCAACAACTTAGGGTGGGGAAAACGGGGTATAAATAATGAGGGATCGATTGATTGAAAGGCAGTGACAGCTGGGGAGTGTGATTGAAAAGCGTGGGGAAGTGAGGGAACCAATCAGCGACGTCTCAGATGACGTCAGCGGGGAGAAACGTGTGAACGAGGGAATTGAAATACTTGACAGAAAAAATGAATGAAAACAAAGCGAGGGTGGTTAAAGGAACAGAACGAGTGAGAAGGCAAGGACAGAAACCTCACAGAAGCCGCCTATTCTCAGTCGTTGCCCCACAATGGTGGAATGATACCCACCCCAGTTAGGACAGCCGAAACACGTCCAATCTTTCGCCGTCGACTAAAGACTCACTTCTTCAACCATTATCTGAAATGATAAAAAAAAAAAAAAATATCTAACGCTGACTAACCTTACTGTCATGCACTTGTCCTAATAAACTAACCTACACTGTAACACGCAACACTTTGATGAACATTGTTACTCAGCTGATAGAGTTATACCCTTCTTGCTGTCTTGTCGCACAGAACTTGTAAATCGCTTTGGATAAAAGCGTCAGCTAAATGACTAAATGTAAAATGTAATGTAATGTAATGATGACAGATGGACTTTTTTTTGTTGAAGATATTTTTTTAATTACATTTGTGATTGACAATCATTGTTGTGATACTTTTATGAGCATAAACATTTATGTCATCAGCATTTGGTTGAAAACAAAATAGGCCACCATTAATGTGACCAAAAAATTTAAAAAATGTAATAGCCATGAAGGCTAGGAATTGTGTATTATTTCAGTTAACAAACGGCGGTATTATTATATTGAAACATATTTTTAAATAAATTGTATAGTACATTTTGCTCTGGTAATCCACTGGAAATCCACCCCTCTGGTGGGATCAAGATAATCCAGTTTTTTTTTATCAAATTGATCCCAATCCTGTGTTGTCGGTTTGAAATACCCGTTTTGAAGATTTTATCCAGATTAAAGCTTGGATTTTATTTCCTGATCTGATCGGATATCAAAATGATCCTGATCCTGTTTTTTGGTTTTGAACTACCCACAATCCAAATCTGATCCGATCAGATAGGGATTAAAAGTTTAAGTTTTGCACTCCTGGGCCCAGGCCATCAGGATGCTCAATGACAATAACACTATGTAACAAACCATCAAATACTTTAGACACTTTAACACACTTTATATTTATTAGTAAAGAGATTTGCACTACAACTCATACCTCACTGCACCTTACCCTAAGTTGTACCTCATTCCATTTCTGCATTGTACTGTATATTGTATTGTAACTCAGTTACTAATTTTTTCTACTCTGTATTGTATATTGTATATATGTATATTGAACACTTTTGTTTACACTTGTTTACGTACTTTTGACTTTCTATTTCATACTTATCTATTTTTATCTAGCACACTCTCAGGAGCAAAACAGAAAAAAGCATTTCATATAAAAGTATTCTGTATTTTTGTATGACAACTAATAAAGAAACTTGAAACTTGAAACTTGAACTTGTGTATGTGTGTGTGCTCATGTGTGCTTGTGAGTGGAGAGTTCAGTGTTCAGTGTTCTGATGGCCTGGGGGAAGAAGCTGAGCCGGAGTCTCTCTGTTCTCGTAGCGTGTGTCCGTAGGCGCTTGCCTGACCGCAGCAGGTTGGCAGGGAGAGGGAGACAGGGAGAGACAGGTTGGCAGGGAGAGAGAGACAGGTTGGCAGGGAGAGAGACAGGTTGGCAGGGAGACAAGGAGAGAGAGACAGGTTGGCAGGGAGAGAGAGACAGGTTGGCAGGGAGAGAGAGACAGGTTGGCAGGGAGACAGGGAGAGAGAGACAGGTTGGCAGGGAGAGGGAGACAGGTTGGCAGGGAGAGAGAGACAGGTTGGCAGGGAGAGAGAGACAGGTTGGCAAGGAGAGAGAGACAGGTTGGCAGGGATAGAGAGACATGCTAGCACTGCAGGGGGAGAGACAGGCTAGCAGGGAGAGAGAGACAGGTTAGCAGGGAGAGAGGGAGAAAGAGACAGGTTAGCAGGGAGAGAGAGACAGGTTGGCAGGGAGAGAGAGACAGGTTAGCATGGAGAGAGAGACATGCTAGCACTGCAGGGAGAGAGACAGGCTAGCAGGGAGAGAGAGACAGGTTAGCAGGGAGAGAGAGAGACAGGTTAGCAGGGAGAGAGAGACAGGTTAGCAGGGAGAGAGAGACAGGTTAGCAGGGAGAGAGAGACAGGTTAGCAGGGAGAGAGAGACAGGTTAGCAGGGAGAGAGAGACAGGTTAGCAGGGAGAGAGAGAGACAGGTTAGCATGTAGAGAGAGAGACATGTTGGAGGACAAAGCGGAGGAAGACCTTTGTCTCGTCGGGTTTCTGGTAAGATAAGGGCCACAATTATTGACCATGTTGTAAAAACCACAAGATTTAACATTGATGTCAATATGTGAATGTAGGAGAACTATAACTATAACCATCACAGTATGATATTATACTATACATGTTGTTAGTACTAGAACCATTACAGTACTGTACTGTATATTATACTATACATGTTGTTACTAGAACCACCACAGTACTGTACAGTATGATATTATACTATACATGTTGTTAGTACTAGAACCATTACAGTACTGTACTGTATATTATACTATACATGTTGTTACTAGAACCACCACAGTACTGTACAGTATGATATTATGATTAGTGCTGTCAAACGATTAAAATATTTAACTCAATTAATCGCATGATTGTCCATAGTTAACTCGCGATTAATAGCAAATTAATCGCATTTTTTTTTTTACCTTAAACGGATATTTTTCAAGTTCCAAGTTTTAATACTCTTATCAACATGCGAGTCAACAAATGCTTGCTTTATGTAGCCGTTTAACACAAAAGGATGACCCTCATGCATTGCAAATTTGCATCAAATTCAAAACAGAGTGATGCACAAAATAACTTAAAAGAAAATAATAATTTAAAACAATGAATAAAGTGTGCATGAAATAATAGGGGAAAGAAAACGTTAGGAACTTGTTACATTCACCCACACAAGGGCTGATTAATCACACACCCCCCTCTCTCCCTCACACACACACTCTCCCAGCTCTCTTTCTCTCTTGCTCCCTCCTCATCTCTCTCACCCCCCTCTCTCTATATCTCACACACACACACACACACACACACACACACACACACACACACACACACACACACACACACACACACACACACACACACACACACACACACACACACACACACACACACACACACACACACACACACACACACACACACTTCAGAAACAAACATAGTATCAATGAGAGCATCAATAATACACCTGAGTGAAGTCTAATAAAAAAAAAAAAAAAAAAAAAAAAAAGTAAAAATTGTTTTTAGTTAATCTTGAGTTAAAAAGAATAGTGGCATTAATAGAATCGGGAGTTAACGCGTTAATATCGCGTTAACTTTGACAGCCTTAATTATGATATATGTCTGCCCCGTTGTTCTGACTACGTTCCTTTCTGGCCCGGGTGATGCGCGGCGTGCACACCGAGTCTGACGTACAGTATACGGTGAACAGGTCTATTATACATGTTGTTGTTAGTACAGTCAATAAAGTATAAACATATTATTCTTGTTCTATAGTGAAATAGGCAGTTATGTGAAAACACATTGAGACGTAAAGGTCATGTATGTAAGGATAGAGGATGTAACGCTCCCTGCTGTTAGTGTTTTCTAGGTCAGTGTTATGACTGACTTTTTTTTTTCAGATAATGGTTGAAGAAGTGCGTCTTTAGTCGACGTCGAAATATTGGACGGGTTTCGGCCTAACGGCTGTATACGTTCTGAGTGAGAATTGAACAGCATTTTTAATACTGAAGCAAACATGGAATTCAAACCACATCTCCACAAAGACCAAACTCCGCATCTTCAACACCAATGTCAAATCAGTTCTATTATACGGAGCGGAAACATGGAGAACCACAAAAGCAACCTCAAACAAACTGCAAACCTTCATAAACAGATGTTTACGACACATCCTGGGAATCTACTGGCCAAACACCATCACAAACTAACAGCTCTGGCAAACCACTCAACAAGAACCACTTGAAACCCTAATCAAACGCAGGAAATGGGGCTGGATTGGACACACCCTGAGAAAACCATCCTCCAACACAACCAGGCAGGCCTTAACCTGGAACCCACAGGGGAAGAGAAAGCCAGGAAGACCCAGAAACAGCTGGAGAAGGTCTGTCGAGGCGGATCTCAAGGAAGAAAGAACATCATGGAAGGAAGCAGAGAAATTCGCCCAACACCGAACCAGCTGGAGAGATTTCATGAATGACCTATGCTCCCCAAAGAGCAAAAGGGTTTAAGTCAAGTTAAGTCAAGTAAGTCAGTTCTGGTCGAATGAGCTGCTTCTGAGATACACGTATGAAGTGGTTTGGTGGTTTGAGTGAGTTTCGGAAGTGAGGTGAACTGTTTGGCCAAGATGCATGTTGTTAATTCTTTATTTATTTACTTTATCTTTTTATTGATCCTTTATTTCACCGGGTTTGACCCAGGATCTGCTTTACAAGGGAGACCTGGCCTAGAATAGCAGCAACACAGAGTTTCAGAACAAACACATACAACGTTACAGATAAAAGTGTCCTGATCTATGGAACTTGTGATTAAGACCACAGCACACCATGCCAACAACTACAAGCTGTCACACGGTAAGTACCTGGAGACTAATGAGGAAGGATCTACACTACAGTATAGGTTAAAATAAAAATAAAAAACACATTGCCCCCCTTACCTGCAGAAATTAGATTAGATTAGATTAGATTCAAATGTATTGTCATCATACAGCACAAGTATAGTACAACGAAAAGAAGTTTGCCATCCAACCAGAGTGCAAATGTAACAGTAAAGTGCAACAGCAATATATAATGTACAGGTGATTAAACTGGTATAAAATATATATAAATGACTTAACGTGTGAGAGGAGGTGTTAGGTTGTAGTTGTTGGTGTGCTGTGGTCTTTACATTTACATTTACATTTAGTCATTTAGCTGAACGCTTTTATCCAAAACGACGGCGAAAGATTGGACGTGTTTCGGCTGTCCTAACTGGGGTGGGTAGTTCATTCCACCATTGTGGGGCAAGGACTGAGAATAGGCGACTTCTCTTTGATAATAATAATAATAATAATAATAATAATAATAATAATAATAATAATAATAATAATAATAATAATAATAATAATAATAATAATAATAATAATAATAATAATAATAATAATAATAATAATAATAATAATAATAATTATTATTATTATTATTATTATTAATAATAATAATAATCATCTCTCTTCTCTTTGATGACCCTCCCGGAGCTTGGATAGGAGTAGGTCTGAGGCGGCCAGAAGATGCAGAGCGTAGGGGTCTTGAGGGTGTGTAGTTAGAGACCATTGACCGGAGGTAGGCGGGAGCGGTTCCCTTTGCCGTCTTTAGCACAAGGCTGAAGGCTGCGTTCCATAGATCAGGACACCAGTGCCAATAAACCCTCAAACCCAATTTCCCCAAGGGGATCAATAAAGGAGTATCTTATCTTATCTTATCTTATAGCATGAGCTCGAGTGTGTTATTGCTTTTACACAATCCTTTCAAGAACAAAGCTTCATCTTTGTTCCTCCGGCAACAACAATGAGCGTCAGGCGCCAGGTGGCTCCTTGACTGCGGTTATTAAAGCACTCGAGGGGTCAAAGCCTCTCGTCCAATCACAAGGCAACACAACAGAACTAACTGTGGTATCAGTGTGATCATCATTATTGTGAGTGCTACCCGGAATGTGATGACACAAGCCTGCTGGGATGTCCCAGAGGGGAGGTGTGTTCAGGGCCGGACGTCTCACATCTGGAGCCCTAGGCAAACTTCACCCCTGCCCCCCCCCCCCCCCCCCCCCCCCCCCCGCCCCCCAAATAAATATGTCAAAATATTGGTTCCAAGTGGCGAACCATGTAACGCGCTGCGTCGCGGCACGGCCGACCCGGGTTCGATTCCCCGACCCGGCGTCATTTGCCAAATGTCTTCCCTCCACTCTGTCTCCCGTTCTTCCTCTCTCTCTCTCTCTCTACTGGACTGCCCAGTAGTAAAAAGCGATAAACACTAAAAAAATATATCTTAAAAAAATATATATATTGGTTGCAGATATAGAAGGGGGTACAAAAAACTTAAAACACAAATAATATTAATAATTGAATTATTTAAATGATTTTGGCGCCTCCCTCTGAGTGGCGCTCTAGGCTACCTCTTATAGGAAGCTCCGCCACTGGGTCTGTTCCAATTTTAGTTCATTCAATCAGGGAATGGGTTTTCTTCAAAAAACCTTTTCATTAATAAATGTGTTTCTCTCTCTCTCTCTCCCTCTCCCTCTTCCTCTCCCTCTCCCTCTCCCTCTCCCCCTCTATCTCTCTCTCTCTCTCTCTCTCTCTCTCTCTCTCTCTCTCTATCTCTCTCTCTCTCTCTGCGTTGACAGCCTTCCCCTCGCCTCTCCATTGAATGCTGTCCAGTGAGGCAGAAACGGTACACAACATAAATCATCTTTAGGGGACGAGGGGAAGGACATGTATATAGACTCTCACGGGGGACGTATTGCACTGTAAGTCTCCAGTCTCTGCAGCTCTAAGAAAATTAATGGACTATTAATAGATCACTCCTTTAGCTTCATCACAGCTGTGGTCTCATGAGCAAAGCCTCCTAATATACATCTCTCTATCTGATAAGGCAGGGGATTTAGAATGTTTAAGATGCAGTTTAAAAAAGAAGAAATCGCTTAGCTTTTCCTTCAGTTAGTTACTGTAGATAGTAAATTATAACATACCTTATGCATACTGCACCTTATGTGAATGAATACTGTATATTTCAGTTAGTTAGATAGTAAATTATATTGCCTTATTTGTCTACACTGCTTGTGTTGTTTTTACTACCTGTGCCATGCTGCTATGATGCCTGAATTTCCCCCAAGGGGATCAATAAAGGAATATCTTATCTTAGCTTAGCTATTAGCATCAGGTCACCTGATCCATCAGTGCATTCTCTGCCACATCCGGTCATATAGGGTTAGTTAGCAATTTTGGCTTTTCAAAATTGTAACGTTAACGTTAGGTTATGACTATAACCAAGTTCTGTTAGTATAGCGACGCTCGGCATCGCTCTCTGCACTATCTCGCATATGTGCACGCGCACTGAATAAAGACCACAAATGTACCTTTAATCCCAATATTCGTCTGACCACACCCCTATCAGCTTACCCATATAAGCAGGGGTGGGGCCACCCACTCGCCTCCTTCCCAAGCTTTCGCCACAAGGCGAGGTCAAAGGCTGCAGCGGCGTCGGATGCCGAGCGTCGCTATACTAACAGAACTTGGTTATAGTCATAACCTAACGTTCTGTATCGTATACGCTCTCGCTCGGCATCGCTCTCTGCACAAGGGAGGCCGAGCGAGAGCCAACGGCCGACAAATACACCCCGCTGACAGCCCCCCACAACCATCAGAACAGGGAGGGCCGAGCCCCCCCGACCCACCCTAATGGAGGGCACCCCCCCTATTAGGGGCTTCACGGGAGGGCGACGGACCCGACCGTGCGAAGAGGCACTCAAGCAACTCAACGCACAGGGTGAGCAGACCGTGGCTTGACCCCACGACTACACACACGCACAACCCGCATGCCACCCGGGAACGAACGGAGGAACAACCTCGTTACTGCCCCCAGAATCACGGGGTCAAGGGCAAACCCAACCCCGTGGCAAGGCCGTAGCAGCGGAGCGCGAAGGAAGACCCAGACCCACCAAAAGGACTGGACTCCCTGGAATGGGGGCCCAGAGAAGTCCATGATGCCAGCATCAAGACCCCACCAGGTGGGCACGTAGTGCCCCGCCCCCCACATCGCCAGCGTATTCGGACAAAGGCCCCTCAGCCGAGCGGGCCCCGTCCCCCCAATAGTACACCGCCTGGCACACTGACCCTGCAACAGGCAGTCAGCATGGCCGTAAGCACACAAAAAAGGTTAACCAACGGAAGCAGGCAGCGCACCGGGGAAAAACCAGGCAACAGGCTATTAACCCTAGCCTGGAGACTGCGGACGAGACAGGCGCCAGAGGGGACAGCTGAACACAGCCGCCCCGGCGGAAGGAGCGTAAGCTGGCGGTGTTGCATGACCAAGCCTCCATTTAAAAAAACCCACCCAGAGGGGTCGAGGCAGAGAAGGCTGACACGCTTGGCAGACGCCATGAACGTGCAGGGGCACCCTCAACCGGTGAACCCGGGAGTTGACACTGCACCAACACACCAGGGAATCAACCACCTTGGTGTTACCCAATGCGGTGGTTGTTCCTATAACCCATCAAGAAAAAACTCCAAAACACACCTGCGGGTATACACCGGCTATACCGCAGTACAAGTGTTTCAGTTTCCAAAAAAGGGTTAACCCAGGCCTACGGGTCGACGAAACATTACTTCGGACCGGGCCTGACGGTACGGGAAGCACAGGGTCACCAGAGGAGGTCAAAAACCACCCCCACAGGCCCCTCTTCGCCATGCGTGAGAGAGGAGCGAAAAAGAATGGAGAACCAGCCCCTAAGCACACCGTACTTGGTATTCCCAGGCGGTCTCCCAACCAAGTACTAACCAGGACCAACCTGTGTAGCGGCCGAGATCCGACGAGATCGAGCGTGTACAGAATGGCATGGCCGTAAGCCATTACGACAGTGCCGAGTAAAAACGTACCCAACCAGGGTCTCCATAGCGCTTAACCCTGTGACACCCGGACCGACCTGGCATTTTTCCCCCTGAAAAAAGCCCAAGTCCCTCAGGGTACCAGAACAGCAGATCTGCATCCCCGGCGGACAACGGGTTCAACTGATCCGGACCAGCGTGACCAGAACCAGTCCCGTGCCCTAACCACGCCGACATGCCTACTCCAGGAGAAAGGGCAGATATGCGTGTCGATCTTAACATGAAAAGAAGGCGCCACCCAGACGTTCGGGCGAACCGCGCCTGGTGGCCCACCCCAAGGGCGTGAGACCCCTCTACATATGTTCAGATCCATTCCGTCATCATCCCCCAGACATGAACGAGAATCCGTCGAAAACCATCCCAGGTCGTGGGATTTGGTCGTCGGAAGAGGAAAAACCCCCATCTCAGTTGCTTCATAAAAACGCCGTTTTAACCACAAGCAACCAAGGCGCGCCAGTCAGTCGCCTGTTTACAGCGAGCTAGCACTATACGTGCGTCGGGACACACCCCCATCAATGAACAGGCTATTCAGACCTGTCATTGAATCCCCAAGGCGCCCAGGGGAACGACAAGAGGGGTGTGACACTTCCTAACTCCAACACTTTTTGAATAGAAAAGAAGGAAGCATCAACAGTATGTATCCCAGTCTACACAGCCGGGGGTAAACATTTTTCACATTTTTACATCCCACCACCCTCCCATAGGAAGGAGACGGGGATCCCCAGAGAGACTTCCCACGCGAGCTGTACAGATTGAAAAGAATATATTGCACCTTGAGCCATGTAAAAAATTGGTTTTAGGGCTCTCCGGGGAAGAGGCACTGAACCCATACACACTCAATAATCGAATTGAATCGAATACATATACAATAGAATAGGACACCTTCCAGAGGGTCCACTCACTTTGACAATCTGAGGAGGAAGGCTCTGTACTCTGATGGAGGCTCCCTCACATGGAAGAAGGAGTCCGAACTCACAGAAGGCCCGAATAGGCGCTTGGTGAGGAGGAGCCCTGACCACCCCCCTGAAACAGATCCATCACATGGACCTGAACAGCACACGGAAGTTCTACCAACAGAGACGCACACGGTGACGTACTCTACGGCGGGGGAATTCCTGCGGTGCACACGCCCAATATACCAGGCCGTGGGACCAGGAAACTCCCCCCCCCCCCCCCCCCCCCCCCCCCGTAACGTGCCGAACCGCCACGTGACGGGAACCTTGAAGGACAGGGGGTGTACCCCTGACCGACAGAAACAAGGAGGAGAGGAAAGGTTACCAGTTCACCCCTTTACGACCCCACACCCATGATACGATGTAATGACAAAAAGAGAATATGACACAGTCATAGTCAGCTCCATGAAGCGTTTGACAGCTCCACATAGCGCATGAGCTAACCTGCTATCTGATTTTTACTAAGGAAAAAACACAGAATAGAGAGGGCTCTAAGAGCCCCGGTCCAACATACACATGTGCTTCTGTGGCCAGTCCAACCCAGTTGTAGGTCTCATGACACACACAACCCATCATCACCTACAAAAAATGGCAAAAACACTCTACAGAGGAACGCCGTTTTTCATAATGAGAGAATACATAATTCTCGATTAGTATCGGCCACAGGCCTTGCTAAGCACACACGACAGCGACCAAACAATCTTTTCGTTTAGGAAAATAAAGTTTCTCCAGCAGTTTTAGCACAACCTCAGCAATCAAGCTAAGGGTTACATCGCATCCCTACCACACAAAAGACACAATTAGTGCACAACATGTCTGATAGGAGGATGAAAAAGTCCCCAGGGAACCGGGGGGAACCACAATCCTCTTATTTTACCCTCAATACGGCCAGTTAAAACAGGAAAACCTGTTAATGTGTGAACACACTGTTCATTGTCATCACAGGCTGAGAAAAGAACATTCCTTTACTCACTTGTCACTAAGCATAGCTTCATAAGTTAGTTACCTTAGTTGTGAGTACACGGTACATATAAACACCATGATGTTCCTCACACAACAACCAGATCATTTCCACATCTGTAACAACAACCCGATTTGCACGGAGAAGCTAACTGCCAGTGACAAAAACAGCTCACACATAACTTGCGTCGTATCCTAAATGCATTGCAGCAACACACGTTTTGGGAAAAACATCGTTATTCACAAAACATTTAGAAAAGTAAAACCAGAAGACGTGTTATAAGGTCTGGTCAAACCTTGTCCTACCCGGAACGTAGATCAGCGAAGTGCAGACTCGAGACCCCGTAGACAACACAGCCGATCCTGTGTTGCTCGAACTGGGCAGCGTCGTCGCTCCAACCAGTCGCTACAGTCCTCTTTGTTGACGCAATCCCCGTCCAGGCTCAAGGCAGGGTCGACGAACATCCCCTGTCAAGGATGACGTCGTAGTCAAGAGTGTAAAACATGTTAAAATCAAAGCACGTTCAACAGAGTAGCATTAAGCTAACGGCCGCTCCAACCGTTCGGGCGCTACTGCCCCTGCTCGCGAGACGCCGAGCTAACGGCGCACGCGACCAGAAGCGCTTGCGGCGGCGCGCGAGGAGCTAAAGCTACCCCGCGCCAGGCCTTGGCCTACAGCAGCAAGCTAACGTTACCTAGTGATCACGACATGCTAGCGCCGCAGCTAACAGCTGACTGGCTAACAGTAGGCCCACCTAAGTAGGCCATGCAGCGATCCCAGCAGGCTAACGCAGCAGCTAACAGCTGACTGGCTAACCGTAAGCTAAGCAGCTATCACCTGAACATGTATACAATGACATAACACTCACCCAGACAGGCCGCCGTTCTGAACCTCTCCTCACTTTTTAAGAGAAAAGAGAAACAAGATGTCAACACTGCTTTACAACGGTGATTTTACCAACACCCGACGGAATCAGCACAATACCAAACTGGCCTGTGTAGCTGACTTGAACATGGATCTGCCGCTATCGCACATCCATGCACATATCTCCTCGTGAAGGAATACTCTCATTTGGATATGAAAGAAGGGGCTTAACACGGGACAGAGAGAATCCACTCGTGCAGAACACACAGGGATCACCAGTGTTAATGGTCGCGGCCCACTAGTTAAAACTACAATGGTCTTCAGACCAAGGCCTTCTGTCGCCTAGGTGGCTGAACAAAGGACCCTAGCCTGGGGCCGGTTTCCATAAACATTGTCAAGTAGCCCCCGTTGAATGAATGAATGAATGAAAACTTTATTTAACAGATTGCAGAATGGGTACAATACAGTACGGCTCAATACATACAATTGTTAAAGGGATGCAGACCTGAGAAAGACGTTTGTCTTGTTTCCATCAGGGTCCCCCATTTTCAATTCATATAGACATTTATGACATACACAACATACATGACATTTATGGCATAGGGACATATAGGTATTTAGTACTGATACATTTGTGACATAGGCGGTATTCAAATATACAGTACTGTTACCCCTAGATCCTGACAGAGTATATACATATGATGGGGAGGGGACTGTACATTAGGAGGGGGTGGGTGGGTGGGAGGGAAATATACATACGGCGGGGAGGGAATATATACATGCGGTGGGGAGGAGACTGTCTATTAGGAGGTGGTGGGGGTTTTGGGCATTTACGGTGGCCAGTTTCGAATTGCAGCCTCCCGTAGGTGCTCTTTAAGGGCGGTTTTGAATGTGGGCAGGGATTCACATTCCTTTACAGCTTTGGGTAGGGCGTTCCACATTGTTGTGGCATAATTGCGAAACGTGTTTAGTCCCTTGTTTGAGCCGAATCTGGGTTTAACATGATTTGTTGAGCTTCCTCTGGTGTAGTGGTTGTGGTATTCACTGACCTTTGGGAAGTATTTTGACATGTACATGGGCACCCCGGTCGTATAGTGTATCTTGTAGACCAGGCCCATTGCAAGTTGCTGTACTCTGTCGTCTACTCTAAGCCATCCTAGGTTGGCAAAGTGGGCAGGGGTGAGGTGGGTTCTGGGGTTCAGGTCAAGTAGTAGTCTGACCAGTTTGTTTTGTGATGTTTGTAATTTTGTTTTAAGCGCCTTTGAGGTGCTTTGGTACCATGAGGTGCACGCATAGTCATAGTACCCTTGAATGAGTGCTCCTGCCAGAGTCTTCAGGGTATTCTTGTTTACCAGAGAGGAGATCCGGTACAAGAATCTAGTTCGTTGGTTGACTTTTTTTATTACATTGGATGCCATTTTGTCACAGGAAAGATTTGCCTCTAGGATGGAACCCAGGTAGGTAATTTCGTCTTTCCTTGTGACAATATTGTCACCCACTGTAACTGAGAAGCCGTCGGTCTTGCTGAGTTTGTTATTTGAACCGAAGAGAATGGACTCTGTTTTGCCCATGTGTAATGATAGTTTGTTATCAGCGAGCCATATGCAGATTTTGCCTAGTTGCACTAACTCTCCCCCCCCTCCACCCTCTCCTCTGACATAATATCCGCTCTACCTTTGAGTGACACCTTCTCTGCTCTCCCCACAGAGATGGCAACCTCCACCCTCCTCTCAGCCCTTGCAACCTCCTTCGACAAGCTCTGTCCCCTCGTTGAGAAACCTGCCCGCCGTTCCCCACCCAGTCCATGGCTGACGGATGCAGTGAGAGAACAAAGACAGGTCCTGAGAGCGGCTGAGAGGAAGTATAGAAAGTCACGCCTCACTGCTGACATCGACACATATCACAACCTCTTGTTAACATTCTCCAAAACCATTACTAATGCCAAAGCTTCTTTCTTTCACCATAGGATCGAGGCCTCTGCCAAGAATCTTCGCAAACTGCATGCTACCATGTCCTCCCTCCTCACTCCCCCCCCACCTCCTCCTCCCTCATCTTTTTCTGCCGAAGACTTTGCGATCTTCTTTGAGGAAAAAGTGGAGAACATCCGCAGCTCCTTCTCCCAACCCCCACCCATTCCAAACGCTGAATCGAGAACCTCATCCTTCACTCTGTCATCTTTCTCTCCCATTACAGAAGCCGAGACCCTGACACTGGTAACGTCGAACCGTCCGACTACATGCCAGCTGGACCAGCTACCCTCCCCACTCCTCCAGACCATAGCACCGGACATCCTCCCATTCCTAACTGCAACCATCAACTCCTCACTCAACTCGGGGGTGGTCCCCACCTCCCTAAAACAAGCCAGAGTCACGCCCCTCATAAAAAAACCAACCCTGAACCCCACCGTCATAGCCAACTATCGCCCTGTCTCTCTTCTCTCCTTCCTTTCTAAAACACTTGAACGTGCTGTATCCAACCAACTTACTGCTTATCTCTTACAGAATGACCTCCTAGACCCCAATCAGTCTGGCTTCCGGACTGGCCACTCCACAGAAACGGCCCTCATTGCGGTCACAGAGGCACTTCACTTAGCAAAAGCGAAAGGCCTCTCCTCTGTCCTGATTCTCCTAGATCTATCTGCAGCCTTCGACACAGTCAACCATCAGATCCTCCTCGCGGCCCTCGCAGGAATGGGAGTGGCTGGATCTGCGCTGACATGGCTGACATCATACCTCAATGACCGCTCCTACCAAGTGTCATGGAGAGGGACTCTGTCGGCCACCCGCCCCCTCCGGACGGGTGTCCCCCAGGGCTCGGTCCTAGGACCCCTTCTCTTCTCCCTCTACACTAAATCACTGGGTAACATTATCACATCTCATGGCTTCTCATATCATTGTTATGCCGATGATACTCAACTCTTCCTCTCCTTCCCTCCCTCAGATATCCACGTCTCTGAGCGGATCTCGGCCTGTCTGTCCGACATCTCCGCCTGGATGACGACCAACCACCTCAAACTGAACCTAAGCAAAACAGAATTGCTCCACCTGCCGGCCAAATCCTCCCCCCTGACCGACCTCTCCATCACAGTCGAGAATGCAGCTGTGACCGCGTCGCCGACCGCCAAGAACCTTGGTGTTGTCCTCGACGACCAGTTGAACTTCTCTGCTCACATCGCAGCGACAACCAGAACCTGCAGATTCCTCCTGAGCAACGTCAGAAGGATACGCCCCTTCCTGACAAAAGAAGCCACCCAACTCCTCGTCCAATCAACAGTCATCTCCCGCCTCGACTACTGCAACGCACTGCTAGCTGGCCTCCCGGCCACTGCCACCAAGCCTCTTCAACTCATTCAAAATGCAGCGGCCCGCCTGATCTCAAACCTACCGAAGTCAGCCCATGTCACCCCACTTCTTAGGGACCTGCACTGGCTCCCCATTGCTGCACGTATCCGCTTCAAGGCCCTCGACCTAGCATACCGTGCGGCAAAGGGAACCGCTCCCGCCTACCTCCGGTCAATGGTCTCTAACTACACACCCTCAAGACCCCTACGCTCTGCGTCTTCTGGCCGCCTCAGATCTACTCCTATCCAAGCTCCCGGAGGGTCATCAAAGAGAAGCCGCCTATTCTCAGTCCTTGCCCCACAATGGTGGAATGAACTACCCATCCCAGTTAGGACAGCCGAATCCCGTCCAATCTTTCGCCGTCGACTAAAGACTCACTTCTTCAACCATTATCTGAAATGATAAAAAAAAAAAAAAAAAAAATCTAACCCCGACTAACCTTAATGTCATGCACTTGTCCTAATAAACTAACCTACACTGTAACACGCAACACTTTGATGAACATTGTTACTCAGCTGATAGAGTTATACCCTTCTTGCTGTCTTGTCGCACAGAACTTGTAAGTCGCTTTGGATAAAAGCGTCAGCTAAATGACTAAATGTAAATGTAAATGTAACAGACAAGTGAAGCCCGCCAGCAACAGTACTCACCCAACCTGAAACCCACCGCTTCTCACAACAGCGGCGTGTCCGACAGTTCAGCTGTGGCCTGACAGGTTTCACCCCAACAAACACAGCAAGGAACTGCAGTTGAGAAGCATGCAGCGGCGTGCTCCCAATACGAAAACCGGTGGAGGGTTTTTAGAATGATCATCATCTTCCAGACACTCCAGTACGAAGACAATATCGCCGTATTTTCTCGAAAATAGTGAGAGAGAAAATAAAGATATGATGTCAACGTATCCTTGTTTCCCAAAGCTGCTCCTAATCCTTTCCATCATGGTGTCAAGTGTGGGGATCTACCGAGGCACTTCTTCCTTGTGGTGAAAGCGAGAAGGAGGCGAGTGGGTGGCCCCACCCCTGCTTATATGGGTAAGCTGATAGGGGTGTGGTCAGACGAATATTGGGATTAAAGGTACATTTGTGGTCTTTATTCAGTGCGCGTGCACATATGCGAGATAGTGCAGAGAGCGATGCCGAGCGAGAGCGTATACGATACAGAACCCTTTCACTACCACACTAAAGAAGGTTAATCTTTCACTACCACACTAACAGATGGTTAACCGTCTGTAGTGTGGTAGTGAAAGGGTTAACCGTCTGTAGTGTGGTAGTGAAAGGGTTAACCGTCTGTAGTGTGGTAGTGAAAGGGTTAACCGTCTGTAGTGTGGTAGTGAAAGGGTTAACCGTCTGTAGTGTGGTAGTGAAAGGGTTAACCGTCTGTAGTGTGGTAGTGAAAGGGTTAACCGTCTGTAGTGTGGTAGTGAAAGGGTTAACCGTGTAGGTGTATGATACAACATGCACTTGTTAGAGGCTGTGGGTAAAGCGAGGGTGTGCCCACCACGCAGGGGGGAGGGAAACATAGGGAGATAAAATACAGTAAAAAATTTAAGAAATTTATAAAAGTGTATTAATACAATACAAAAAAATACCCCTCAAAACCTAATAAAATACCTTAAAAAGAAATCAAAATCAATCATCAATCAACGAAGATATATATAAAATATAATTAAACCCAGGTTCTGCTTCTCCTGATCCAGCTCTTGACTTTGACTTTAAAAGAGGAATAGGGGCTATGCCCGCAGCGATTGTGCAATAATACAAGTAATAAGAATAAGAATAAGACATAGAATAAGACATAACAGGTATAATGTACATACAGTTTACAAAAAGCATGGTAAAGACATGCTAAGGTCCTGCGATAGTGCAATACAGTGTTAGCTACGGATTGGCACTGGGTCTTATGTACACTACAATACTATACAATATACAGTTATACTATCTTATACTATACAATCCTTATACTATCCTTATGCTATCTTGCTATATCCATCTATTTACTATACAAGAACCACTCCCGTTCTTTTTTTAAAGTGACCTTTTCATTGTGGTCACTTTTATTCAACATTTATTCAAATGTAGCCAAGAGTAAAGACCCTAACCCTAGTGTTTGTCACACGTGTTTGTAGTCCTAAGAGAGAGGAAAACTACACTACCCAGCTCATGCCAGCCCCTGTCAAAGTTGGAGCCGTCTGGCGTGAAATAACTTTTTTTTCCGTGATTATGTCTCACGGGTCGAACAAACCTGAATGTTATTGCCATAAAATAGAACGTAGTTTGTTTTTTTACCTTTATTTTTCATTACAAAAAAGTAACTGTACAGTACTTACAGTAGATTTCATTCACAGTCTTTGCTGCCCTGTTACGGGGGCGCCTGGTTGTACTAAATCCAGATTGACCTCTGCCATTGGAAAGATGAGATTTGGCCCGATCCATAAATGTATGATATGGCCATAATACAGTAATTTATAGGCCTGATATTCTATATTCCATATTCATATTTAAAATTGCATCTCAAGGAGGTGCTGAATGAGCTCAGTGGCAATTGTCCACGTCTGGTCAATGTTAGCATGTTATTAATCACTGTTAAAGATGAGACAAAATAAATTAAAATGATAATAATTGATATTCTCCTTTGGTTCATTACAATTTACTCAAGCCTATAGTAACAAACACAATATTTCTGACATCCATAGATGTCCCTACTGTATATACCAAGGACATGCAAATGGACCTTGTAGAAGTGGAGCAATCCTCCATTTACTTGGGTATGTGTTACGATGTGCAGGTAAGTGGGAGTTCCAATGGTCGAGGAAAGAGACGGAGAAGTGTTTGCTCTTCAAAACAAAGGTGTAACTGAGGGGTTACAAAACCCTGACTGTATTAAAGATTGTGATAGATTAAACCACTACTACATATTATTATTACTTGCCAGACAGTACAGTTAAATATGGCAGACACTCAATAGACGGCACGGTGACAAAGAGATAACGTTTACAGTATTTTATTATCAATGTCAAATATACAACTGAGAATTACTTGGTCGCTCTTTTATGGCGAATGATATTAGAATGTCAGAGTATCAAAGTCAGTGGGAATGAATCATTCCTAGGCTAAGGATACTAGACCGGAACGCTGCATGGCGTGAGATGGCGATATAGGGGGGCAAACGAGGGTATAGCTGGAGACTGATGATTTCCTCCACGGAGTGGTAAGCTCCAGAGGATTGAAGAATAGGCGGATACTACGGCTGGTCACTGAAGAAAGGGGGTCTCATACGGATCCGGTCCTTGTAATCCAAGTGCTCGATAGCAGGGTAATAGCTATCAATCCAGTGCCCGACGGCAGTGATGATAGCTAGCTAGCTTCGTCCTCGAAGCCAGCCCGATGCAGATCCTCAGGGTAGTTAAATCCAAACGACAATGGTATTAACGATGCTCTTCTCCACGGCACTACGCTTCCACAAGTCACTATAATCGACCAACAATGGTTCCACAATATCAAGGTCGTATCTAAGGAGCTACTAGTTATCCATAACGATACACCGCTGTAGGTTCCACTGCTCACATGTCCAATAGTTCTGCTGCTAGGTTCACCTCATGTTCTGATACTAATTACGTTAAGTCCACACACACTTGCTAAGGTTCACACTAGTTACTAGGTTCACGCTTCACTTCACGTTACTGTTGCACACCGAACTGCTAATGACGAACTGCTGCTGCTTGCGCCTTCCACAATATATACTTAGAGTGCTTTCTAGGGCGCAACCGAATCTCTTGTCCGGAATCAATGCGCTGGCCAAGGGCATGTCTCAACTTGTCCGAACTCGTCCTTGAACTTGTCTGGGGGGCGCGACTGTTGGCGCCGTGGGTGTCAAGGGCGTTGTCCAATGAGGAAAGCGAATAATGCTATGATTCAAACGGAGGCTTAAAGGGATATAGCTTATATATATAAATAATATACAAGTTATATAAAGTAATAAAACGTAGATTCTCAGTGTAAATCTGGCCCTTCAGAACAAAAGGTATTCTCTTTATTAAGAGAACAAGCCGAGGGTGGTCAGGTGGCGTAGCGGAGATTGCGTTCGTCACCAAACGCCGGAGACGCTGGATTCGCCTGTTCGAATCCAGCTCACCGGCGTTGTCACCAGCTTGGCTGGCCGTTCACACTAATACAATTGGCAGTATTAGAGGGTGGGAAAGCTGGCGGGGTGGGTCCGGGTCGTTGTAAACAGCGACTCCTACAGTTCGGTCGGGGCGCCTGCTCAGCGCGGATAGGATCTAAGGGGGGTAGTGTGATCCTTCCACACGTTACACCCTCTCAGTGAGAGTCTGTGCTGCCAGGTGAAAAGAAGCTGTTGATTCAAGTTTCAAGTTCAAGTTTCTTTAATAGTTGTCATACAGAAGTACAGAATACTTTTATACAAAATGCTTCTTACTGTTACGCTCCAGAGACTGTGCTAGACAAGATAAGTATGAAATAGAATAACATAGTATAGCATGTAAATTAGAAGTAAAAAAAATGAGGTCACAGTGTTCAGTATAGGCATATGTACAATGTTCGATGCAGAATAGACGTAACTGAGTTACCATATAATATACAATACTATGCGGTGTACTAATATACAATACTATATAGTGCAAGGCAGAAATGGGATGAGGTGCAATTTAGGTACAATTTACAGTAGGTGTACGAGTTGTAGTGCAAATCCTTTATCAATAAATATAAAGTGTGTTTGTGTGATCTAAAGTGTGGAGAGTGGGTGCTGCAGTGTGTTGTTTGTTTAAGTGAGTGTGTGCGTGTGGGTGTGTGTGCTGTGTGCATTTGATGGTTGTTGCATAGTGTTTATTGTTCGTTTAGCAGCCTGATGGCCTGGGGATAGAAGCTTCTTCTGAGTCTTTCTGTGCTCGCCTTAAGACTCCGGTATCGCTTGCCTGACCGCAGCAGTTCAAAGAGGCAGTTGTTCGGGTGACTGGAGTCTTTAATGATTCTCTTAGCCTTGCCCCTGCACCGCTTGTTGTAAATGTTCTGGAGGGTGGGGAGCCCCCCTCCAATTGTGCGTTCGGCTGAACGTGTCACTCTTTGTAGTCTACACGTGTGTCGGAGGAAGCACGTGATAGCCTCCACTCTCCCAGACCGACTGTGGGGGGTAAGTGTGCAGCGACCAGGAAGGGATTGGGAATTGGCATAACGACTAACATTGGGATGGGAGAAAATCGGAGGAAAAAGGAGGGGGAAAAAGATCAATAAAAAAAAATTTAAAAAAAAGAGAACAAGCCGTAGCGGAATACACGGACGCCTAGCGCCAACAGAGCACAGACAAGAGAGTCGGGTCAGCACTGGTTCAGGCGGTACTGCTCGTAGATAATAGTGAAGCTCTAGCAGGGAACAAGAGAACGGAGAATTCATATAAGGCCACATTCTAACATTCCAACGTGTCAATTAGTGACAGCCAGAATGACAGCCATGTGACAGCTTCCAGATGTGACAGACAATCAGTGCGAGACAGCAAATCAGAAGTGACATACAATTAGTGCAAACCCAAACAACAAAGTGAAGTACACCAGACAGACAGTAGGATACCATCCTAAGGTATAGGACAGAACCCAGAACGTTACAGGTATGTACTTTTAGGCCGATTTTCTGAAAATATGGCTAGAGCATTTCATTCATTCATTCAAATCTTTATTTATTCTCGAAAAGACAATTGAGGTCACCCTCAATGTCGTCGAGACATTTCAATGCATACATTTTTTTTTACAATATTATAATAATAATAAATATAAATTATCTATATAGTACTTTAAAAAATATATATATATATTTTATTTTTATTTTTTTAAGATTTATTTTTTAGCGTTTATCGCTATTTTCTACTGGGCAGTCCAGTAGAGAGAGAGAGAGAGAGAGAGATAGAGAGAGAGAGAGGGGGGAAGAGCGAGAGACAGAGTGGAGGGAAGACATTCGGCAAATGACGCCGGGTCCGGGAATCGAACCCGGGTCGGCCGTGCCGCGATGCAGCGCGTTACATGGTTCGCCACTGGGGCACCCCCTATATAGTACTTTTCACACATGGACCGCAGTCCAGGGTGCCCCACAGCAATTTGTATAAATGGAACATAGGTATAAAATCAGCACACAATTGATAGAATCAAAAACAATGCATAAAGTGCCGACATAAGAATAGGTATAAAATAGGGCGGCTGGGTGGCGCAGCGGTCATTGCGCTCGTCACCAACGCAAGAGACACCGGCTTCGACTCCGGCTGTCGGCGTTGCCTCCGGCTTGGGCCGGCCGTCATACTGGCTCAATTGGCAGAGTCAGCGGGAGGGAAGTCGAAGGGTGGTAATCTGGACGTTGTGGACAGCGACTCCTACAGGTCGGTTGGGGGACGCCTGCACAGCAGAGACAGGAAGTAGCGGGGGTAGTGTGAGCCTCCCACACGTTACACCTCGCCAATGAGAGTCCGCGCTGGCAGGTGAAAAGATGTGACAGGCTGCCTCCTCGTGTACCGGAGGGGACACGTGATGCAAGGCTTCTATCCTCCCTATGACCGACCAGTGGGGGGCATATGCGAGCAACGTTCAAGACAGGGGAGGGGAGAATTGGAAAACAGCGAAAATTGGGATGGGAGAAAAAAGGAGAAAAATTGGATAATAATAAAAAAAAAAGAATAGGCATAAAAGACAATAAAAGTAGTGCAACGTAAACGTGCAGACATAAGAATAGGCATAAAACAAGTACAATAAGTACAATGTCGCTCGAAGGCATGTGAACCCCCCCTCGGAAACAGCCAGTCCCCCAAACACCCCACACATCAATCCCTCCCTACCACACATCCCCATCCAAGACACCCCCCCCCCCCCCCCCCCCCCGATAAAGCACGCCATGACCGAAGGAAAACACAAGCAGCCCCTGCGTGCCACTCGCACGCCGCCATGCGGGAACAGAGATAGGGGGAAGGAACATTTACGAATGTTCTCATACGATGTTCTCGACAGTTCAGGGACAGTTCAGTCAGTGTTTGTGAACTGAACACGCAGCGCCGTCTCCTGAAGCTCGGAGACTCGTGATGGTGGTCGCGGTCAGTCGGTCACACGTGAGGAACATGTGAGATCTTAAAAGAGGTGGCGTTTCCTCCTCTCAGACGGTTCTCGGAAAACAAACAGAAACAGGTTGAGGTTTGAGCCTCAATGCTTTGGCTACAGGGGTTCTGACCTGTGTGACGTCCTGCGCAAAACTGTGTCTCAGTGTGTGTGTGTGTGTGTGTGTGTGTGTGTGTGTGTGTGTGTGTGTGTGTGCATGCGTGCGTGCGTGAGTGAGTGCGTGCGTGTGGGTGTGTGTGTGTGTGTCAGTGTGTGTCAACATGTGTGTGTCAGTGTGTGTGTGTGTGTGTGTGTGTGTGTGTGTGTGTGTGTGTGTGTGTGTGTGTGTGTGCATGCATGAGTGAGTGCGTGTGGGTGTGTGTGTCAGTGTGTGTCAACACGTGTGTGTCAGTGTGTGTGTGTGTGTGTGTGTGTGTGTGTGTGTGTCAACATGTGTGTGTCAGTGTGTGTATGCGTGTCAACATGTGTGTGTGTCAACATATGTGTGTCTGTGTGTGTGTGTGTCAGCATGTGTGTGTCTGTGTCAGTGTGTGTATGTGTGTGTGTGTGTGTGTGTGTGTGTGTGTGTGTGTGTGTGTGTGTGTGTGTGTGTGTGTGTGTGTGTGTGTGTGTGTGTGTGTGTGTGTGTGTGTGTGTGTGTGTGTGTGTGTGTGTGTGTGTGTGTGTGTGTGTGTGTGTGTGTGTGTGTGTGTATGTGTGCTTCAGACCTCTCACTGGGCCCCTCGGTAATTAAAAGCTTTCCCTAATGAGGGGGTGATTGAAGGAGAACAGATTATGGTTCATACAGACATGGGAAACCAGGAATTTGAAAATTGTGTTTTCCAGGCCTGGAAAGTTATAGGAAATAATTATGTTTCATGTGTATATATATATATAAATAATACATGTCATGTTTATATAAATAATACATGTCATGTTTATATATATAAAATAGTACATGTCATGTTTATATTTTTTTTGATCCACTTTTTCTCCTTATTTTCTATTTTTCTCCCATCCCAATTTCGTATTTTCCAATTCCTCCCTCCCCTGTCTTGAACATTGCTAGACTATGCCTCCCACTGGTCGGCTGTAGGGAGGATAGAAGCCTTGCATCACGTGTCCCCTCCGGTACACGAGGAGGCAGCCTGTTGCAACCTTTCACCGCAGCACCTCGGACTCTCAGTGGCGAGGAGTAACGCGTGGGAGGCTCACGCTGCCCCCGGTCACCCAACCGACCTGTAGGAGTCGCTGTCCACAACGTCCAATCCCCACCCACCGGCTTTCCCCACCCTCTAACACTTGTGTTAGTATGAACGACCGGCCAAGCCGGTAGCAATGCAGAGACATGGGGTCGATACCAGCATCTCCTGCGTTAGTGGCGAGCGCCTTGCCCACTGCGTCATGTTTATATATATAAATAGTACATGTCATGTTTATATATATAAATAATACATGTCATGTTTATATATATAAATAGTACATATTTAAATCAGGTAAGCCTACAGGTAGAGCTTCATAATACATTTACATTTACAAGTCTACAGTCCTAGTGGTCGTGGGACGTTCAAAGAAGCTGTCCAACAAGTCAACAAAACAACATTAATGACACCCTCCCCAGACTGTCAGAGGAGGCATGTGGTAGTCTACACCCTCCCCAGACCGACAGAGGAGAAATGTGGTAGTCTACACCCTCCCCAGACCGACAGAGGAAACATGTGGTAGTCTACACCCTCCCCAGACCGACAGAGGAGACATGTGGTAGTCTACACCCTCCCCAGACCGACAGAGGAAACATGTGGTAGTCTACACCCTCCCCAGACCGACAGAGGAGACATGTGGTAGTCTACACCCTCCCCAGACCAACAGAGGAGACATGTGGTAGTCTACACCCTCCCCAGACCGACAGAGGAGACATGTGGTAGTCTACACCCTCCCCAGACCGACAGAGGAGACATGTGGTAGTCTACACCCTCCCCAGACTGACAGAGGACACATGTGGTAGTCTACACCCTCCCCAGACCGACAGAGGAGACATGTGGTAGTCTACACCCTCCCCAGACTGACAGAGGAGGCATGTGGTAGTCTATACCCCCCCCCCCCACAGAGGAGACATGTGGTAGTCTACACCCTCCCCACAGAGGAGACATGTGGTAGTCTACACCCTCCCCACCCACAGAGGAGACATGTGGTAGTCTACACCCTCCCCACAGAGGAGACATGTGGTAGTCTACACCCTCCCCACCCACAGAGGAGACATGTGGTAGTCTACACCCTCCCCACAGAGGAGACATGTGGTAGTCTACACCCTCCCCACAGAGGAGACATGTGGTAGTCTACACCCTCCCCACAGAGGAGACATGTGGTAGTCTACACCCTCCCCACAGAGGAGACATGTGGTAGTCTACACCCTCCCCACAGCGACAGAGGAGACATGTGGTAGTCTACACCCTCCCCACCCACAGAGGAGACATGTGGTAGTCTACACCCTCCCCACCCACAGAGGAGACATGTGGTAGTCTACACCCTCCCCACCCACAGAGGAGACATGTGGTAGTCTACACCCTCCCCACAGAGGAGACATGTGGTAGTCTACACCCTCCCCACAGAGGAGACATGTGGTAGTCTACACCCTCCCCACAGAGGAGACATGTGGTAGTCTACACCCTCCCCAGACCGACAGAGGAGACATGTGGTAGTCTACACCCTCCCCAGACCGACAGAGGAAACATGTGGTAGTCTACACCCTCCCCAGACCGACAGAGGAGACATGTGGTAGTCTACACCCTCCCCAGACCGACAGAGGAAACATGTGGTAGTCTACACCCTCCCCAGACCGACAGAGGAGACATGTGGTAGTCTACACCCTCCCCAGACCGACAGAGGAGACATGTGGTAGTCTACACCCTCCCCAGACTGACAGAGGACACATGTGGTAGTCTACACCCTCCCCAGACCGACAGAGGAGACATGTGGTAGTCTACACCCTCCCCAGACCGACAGAGGAAACATGTGGTAGTCTACACCCTCCCCACAGAGGAGACATGTGGTAGTCTACACCCTCCCCACAGAGGAGACATGTGGTAGTCTACACCCTCCCCACAGAGGAGACATGTGGTAGTCTACACCCTCCCCACAGAGGAGACATGTGGTAGTCTACACCCTCCCCACAGAGGAGACATGTGGTAGTCTACACCCACGTCAGAGCGACAGTAGGTATGTAGCACAACAACCATGAAGGGAATTGGCATAATGACAACACTGGGAGCAAAGTAAATAATGCTCCGATGTTTTACAGTTCTCTTATTGAAGGTGTCTTAAACGTCTGCATCATCTGCTGGTTTGGCAAAACACTACTGAGGCACAGACTGAAGACTAGCAGGAAAACCGTAAACAAGCTGCCACTAAACTGTCAGGGATCAGGTCACTATTGGATCTACAGAGATGATGAACAGGACAAAGTGCATTGTGGGCCACCAGAGGCCCCTTGTCTCCTCATTTCAACTGTTGTCTTCTGGTTGATGACACCGCTCCGCTTTTACTAAGAATAGATCCATATTACTCATTTGTTCCACAAGCCATTAAGTTCTTAAACGGGTAATGCACTTTATCCCCCATGACCTTTGACCCACTCCTTCCTGGTCACATAGGATGTCCAGCTGGTCTCTTCCCTCGTCCTAATAATTGTTCTTATTGTTTTTTCCTCTTTCTTGGCACCTAATTTATTACAAGGTGTGTATGGGTTTGTGATGGTTGGTGATCTATATCTATCTACTGTATCTATCTATCTATCTATCTATCTATCTATCTATCTATCTATCTATCTATCTATCTATCTATCTATCTATCTATCTATCTATCTATCTATCTATCTATCTATCTATCTATCTATCTATCTATCTATCTATCTATCTATCTATCTATCTATCTATCTATCTATCTATCTATCTATCTATCTATCTATCTATCTATCTATCTATCTATCTATCTATCTAAACAGGTGCCAGAGAGCTCGTTAGCAGTGCACCTGTGTAGTAGGGGTATACGGTATAAACGGTATGAATTTGCTCTACGGTATGGATTTTGACTATACCGTGTAACCGGTAGTGCAGCTCTAAAATAGCAATGATGTCATGTAACCACAGCGCGACTATTTCACTCGCATTTGCCCCTAAAAATAGATAGAATTAGTCATAGATAATAGATATGTGCGAACTGGAAAAAGTTATTTAGGAGGCTTCGCGCAGTGGGCGTGCCAGCCCCTACCGCACGCATGTAAACACGGGTCTAGTAGTCTAGTGGGACGGGACACGGGAGCTGTCGGGAGGACGGCGGCGTCTCCCTGAGCTAACGTTAGCTTAGCTACCGTTACAAAATGACCCAGTCAACTATTCACTTTTAGTTTAATACATGATGGGGCATTGTCTAACCGAACGGTATCTAGTCGGCCAGCTACCGATAGCTCCTGACATCAACAAACGCTCCACAAAGTCTAGTAGAGAAGTGTATGCTACCTGTTAGCTCACGTTAGCGCAAGTTAGTTCACCGTTCAAAACGAAATGTCCCATTGAACTAAATAATTCACTGAGGCGTTGTATTAACGTTATATATGCAGTAGCTACAGATAGCTCCTGATAGCAATGTCTTATAACACTGATTCGATGCGTATTCGAGCTGAGGGCTTGCTAACGTTATACCAATACAATAGGGTCCAGGTGCAGCTCCGGAGAATCCTGGCCGTAGCTGGAGGCTACTAGAGTACACACAGACAGTGGAGCTTGTTGCGTGGTGGCGATGTCTCGCAGATAATACAAGTACAAGTCTAATTATATAATATATATATTTTATAAAAAAAAAAAAAATTATATAAAATAAAAAAAAAATTTTATCAAAAACGATGATACCGTGATATATACCGTTACCGTCTATGCTTCAAATTATACCGTGATATAAATTTTAGACCATACCGTCCACCCCTACTGTGTAGTATTACCCTCCTGCGTTCAAAAGATGTAACTTCATACTGAATATATGATAGTATGTCAATGGACAATGATGGAAATGACTTACAAAAAAAATAATACAATACAATATTCCAGAATGCAGGTCCGTGGTCTGCTGTCCAGCCTGTGTGTAACGTTCCATCCAAATCGCCCCTGTAGTCCGTGAGATCAGCTGTGGACAGTATCATGCACAGACTCACAGACACATGATCTCCCCCCTGGTGTCCTCCCTGGTGGAGATAACTATAGGTTACAGTGTAGGCCCCACTGTATGTGTTCTGTATAGTGATGCACCCATGTGAAAATTGTGGCCGATACCGATAACCGATATTAATATTGCTGTTCTGGCCGATACCGATATTTACCGATGTCGATATCTCTGTATAGAAAACACTTTTTTATGATAATCAAATAAAGAGCTATTTTCCAAAACGCATAATTTTTTTACTTTTGTAACTTATTTTCAGAAATTACAGATATTTTGAAACTATTTAAGGCCAAAACATGTAAAAAGAAGAAAAAAAAGATTTAAAAAAAAACGTTTTTTTTTTTTTTTTTTTAATATCGGCCCTATCTTGATATCGGACCGATACCGATGTGTAAAAAAACTGCCATATCGGGCGGCCGATATATCGTGCATCACTAGTTCTGTATGTTGGTGATTACAGTAATGGCACAGTGATTATTGACAGGGGCCCAAATCAAATCAAATCAAATGTATTTGTAAGGCCCGACAACACACGCTAATGTCCCCATGGACACGTCTTCTTTAAACAAGTCAAGAAGAAACATCACAATAAGTCAAGAACAAAACAAGAACACCATAAGGTCCAACATTTTTTAAATAAATGCAAAATAAATGCAACACTCCCAGACATACCCCACGCGAAGGTAAGGAAAAACTCACTAAAACCTAGCAATAGGAAAAAAATGCACCACAGGCAGTGTGGAGGAGAGAAACATTAGAAGGGCCGTTCAAGGGGGGGATCTCCCTTCTTAGATGTCGGTGATAGTAGTGTTGCAATAAAACAGGCGAACAGTTGGTAAGCATGCACTCATGTGTGTAGTGAAACACAGATAAGTGCATGCGATAGCAACTGAACATTTTGAAAGATTAAAGATCTATTTGAGGCAAATGTATTATACTTCTAAAACTAAAACTAAAAATAGTAGTGTATAGTACATAGAACAGTATGGTAGTGTATAGAACAGTATGGTAGTGTATAGAACAGTATGGTAGTGTAGAGTACAGTATGGTAGTGTAGAGTACAGTATGGTAGTGTAGAGTACAGTATGGTAGTGTATAGTACAGTATGGTAGTGTATAGTACAGTATGGTAGTGTAGTGTACAGTATGGTAGTGTATAGTACAGTATGGTAGTGTAGTGTACAGTATGACAGTATGGTAGTGTAGAGTACAGTATGGTAGTGTAGTGTACAGTATGACAGTATGGTAGTGTAGAGTACAGTATGGTAGTGTAGAGTACAGTATGGTAGTGTAGAGTACAGTATGGTAGTGTAGAGTACAGTATGGTAGTGTAGAGTACAGTATGGTAGTGTATAGTACAGTATGGTAGTGTAGAGTACAGTATGGTAGTGTAGTGTACAGTATGGTAGTGTATAGTACAGTATGGTAGTGTAGTGTACAGTATGACAGTATGGTAGTGTAGAGTACAGTATGGTAGTGTATAGTACAGTATGGTAGTGTAGAGTACAGTATGGTAGTGTAGAGTACAGTATGGTAGTGTATAGAACAGTATGGTAGTGTAGAGTACAGTATGGTAGTGTAGAGTACAGTATGGTAGTGTATAGTACAGTATGGTAGTGTATAGTACAGTATGGTAGTGTATAGAACAGTATGGTAGTGTAGAGTACAGTATGGTAGTGTAGAGTACAGTATGGTAGTGT
>NC_140181.1:8343132-8414080 GCF_963971535.1 Notolepis coatsorum | reverse complement strand
AGTCCGCCCCTGTATCCAATTTTTTGGTGAAGCACAAATTATTATATTATATTATATATTAAATTATATTTTTAAAACATCCCCCACTGTGTGTGTCAGTGGTCAGTGGACACAGATGAAAACATATTAACATTAGGTGACGGCGCACCTGACCAGACACAGATGCAAAAAATGACATATTCTGTGACGGCGCACCTGACCAGACAGATAAAAACATATTAGGTGACGCGTGACGGCACACCTAACCAGACACAGATCAAAACATATTAGGTGACAGCACACCTGACCAGATCAAAACATATTAGGTGACAGCTCACCTGACCAGATCAAAACATATTAGGTGACAGCGCACCTGACCACATCAAAACATATTAGGTGACAGCGCACCTGACCACATCAAAACATATTAGGTGACAGCGCACCTGATCAGATCAAAACATATTAGGTGACAGCGCACCTGACCAGATCAAAACATATTAGGTGAAGGTGACAAGGAAGCCACAGACTCATACCCCCCCGACACTCAACTAAACGCCTCGGACAGTCCTTCATACCAGCGGCCATCAGGCTCCACCACAGTGGGCAGGGACTGCTGCCAGACATCGACCTAGAAAGAAAAATCATCATAACTTAGAAATGAGATTGCATAGGTCTATGAATCGATATCGCGGTTTTGTTTCGATTAATTGCCCAGTCCTACTGTATACAGTAAGTTAGATTGGTGATCATCATTGTGATGTGATTGATTGATTGATTGATTGAAAACTTTATTAACAGATTGTAGAATGGGTACAATACAGTACAGCTCAATACACACAATTGTTAAGGGGATGCAGACCAGAGAAAGACTTTCGTCTTGTTTACATCAGGGTCCCCCATTTTCAATTCATCAGGACATATATGACATACATGACATACAGATAGTCAGTACTGCTACATCTATACATTTATGACATACCAGATTTGCAAATACAGTACTGTTTGTGATACAGAAGGAGTCAAGAAAAGGGAGTATATACATTTGACGTAGAAACTGTACATTGGAGGAGGTTGTGTGGGGGGGGTTGGGTACATTGGGATATTGACAACCATACTGGGTAATTTACATTGGAGGTGGTTGGGGGGGGGGGGCCGGGGGGCACACTGTATAAACAAGTAATACTGTACATTGAGGGGGGGGGGGGGGAGGAGACACTGTACAAACAAACAAAATTGTACATTGAACTATTGACAAAACCATACTAGGTAAATGACTGTACATTGGAGGGGGTTGGGTTAGGATATTTACAGGGGCCAGTGTTGAATTGCAGTCTCCCGTAGGTGTCCTTTGAGAGAGGTTTTGAAAGTGGGTAGTGATCCACATTCCTTTACAGCTTTGGGTAGGGCGTTCCACATTGATGTGGCATAATTGCGAAACGTGTTTAGTCCCTTATTTGAGCCGAATCTGGGTTTAACATGATTTGTGGAGCTCCCTCTGGTGTTGTGATCGTGGTATTCACTGACCTTTGGGAAGTATTTTGACATGTACATGGGTACCTTGGTCGTGTAGTGTATCTTGTAGACCAGGCCCATTGCAAGTTGTTGTACTCTGTCGTCTACTCTAAGCCATCCTAGGTTGTCAAAGTGGGCAGGGGTGAGGTGGGTTCTAGGAGTAAGGTCAAGCAGTAGTCTGACCAGTTTGTTTTGAGATGTTTGTAATTTTGTTTTTAGCGCCTTTGAGGTGCTTTGGTACCATGAGGTGCAAGCATAGTCGTAGTACCCCTGAATGAGTGCTCCTGCCAGAGTCTTCAGGGTGTTCTTGTTTACCAGAGAGGAGATCCGGTACAAGAATCGAGTTTGTTGGTTGACTTTTTTTATTACATTGGATGCCATTTTGTCACAGGAGAGATTAGCCTCTAGGATGGAACCCAGGTAGGTAATTTCATCTTTCCTTGTGACAATATTGTCACCCACTGTAACTGAGAAGCCGTCGGTCTTGCTGAGTTTGTTATTTGAACCGAAGAGAATGGACTCTGTTTTGCCCATGTGTAATGATAGTTTGTTATCAGCGAGCCATATGCAGATTCTGCCTAGTTCCGAGCTGAGGGTTTTTTCAACCTGTAACTTGTTCTTGTCAGAGACCAGCAGGGCTGAGTCGTCCGCAAACAGGAACAAGTTGCAGTCACAAGCTGACGACATGTCATTTGCATAAATTAGGAACAGTAGCGGTCCTAGTATGCTTCCTTGTGGAACACCACAGCTCACTGTGAGGGGGGGGGATAGGGTACCGTTTACCTCCACCATCTGTTCCCTCCCCTCAAGGTAGGATTGCATCCAGCTCACTGATAGACTATCAAAACCAATTGCTTTTAGCTTGTCAATCAGAATGGAGTGATTGACCGTGTCAAAGGCCTTTTGTAGGTCCAGCATGACCATGCCGCAGTATTTGCCTGCGTCCACCTCTTGTTGATGTGGTCATTCAAATAGAGAAGGCATGTGTCAGTGGAGTGGGATGTTCTGAAGCCAGATTGGAATTCGTAGATTCGATTTTTTTCCGCTAGGTACTTTTCGACCTGTTCGTAGACTATTTTTTCCATGACTTTCGAGATGGAGGTGAGAATAGAAACAGGGCGGTAGTTGCCTGGGTCTAATTTGCTGCCCTTTTTGTGCAGAGGGGTCACCCTCACAATTTTGAAGTCCTTGGGGACGTGTCCCTGTTTTATGGAGAGGTTTATTATGTGTGTGATGATTGGGGTGATGGCGGCTGCTGAGTCTCTGAGGAATTTGGAGGGGATGTTGTCATGGCCAGTGGCCTTGTTAGGTTGAAGGGCGCTCAGTTTATTGAGTACCTCATCTGTTGTTACCATTTCCAGCTGAAGTCGTCCTTGCGGACCCCTAGGTTTTTGTAGTAAGCTACTATGTGTTCTACCCCATAAAGCCCTGAGTGGGAGGGTAGTTTGTTTACCAGTGTTGTGGCTATGTTTGTGAAGAAAATGTTTAAGTAATTGGCTACATCCAGCTTGTCTGTGATGAGCGTGTTGTCCGTTTTTATGTTTATGTTTGAGAATCTGGTTTTAAGTTTTTTACTGCATCCTAGTTGATTATTGAGTAATTTCCAAAGTTCACGTGGTTTGTTTTTGTTTTCCTCAGTTTTGTCATTGATGAAATTCTTTTTTGCAGTTTTGATCATGGAGTTTACGTCGTTTCTTAGTCTGTTTCTTTCTAGTTTGAGTTCAGTCACGTGGGCTTGGAGTTCACTGCTCGTGCTTTTAGTAAGCTTTGACTGACTTTTACGAAACTCAGAGCATTTTTTGTCTCTGGTTTTCATAGCGGCCAGTATTCAGTAATATAAGCTAAGCTAAAAGGTAGCTAACAAATTGGCTAGCTACTGTTAGCATACAAGCTTTTACAAACACTGTACTTACTTTTTCATCCACAACTTTTTTTCTGATCCAGATGCATAAGTCCTCTCCATGTTGCTGATTTATACTTCGGTCCTTTGGTGCAAAGTTTCATTTAGCCTACAGTGCTACTGCCTACACAGTAATGTTACTGACTGGGCTCTCCAAGCCCTCTCAAAGCAGGAAATAGGAAATAGGAAATGGTGTTCGGAAATGGTGTTCTCTGATTGGTGTAAAAAAAAAGTGTCAGAACTGTCAATCATTCAAGCCCCATTAAAATGTATGAGTGAGGTTTAGTCTCACTACCCGCCTTTTTAAACTCAAATACCCTATTTTGATTGGATAATTATATTCTTAAGCCCAACTTGTGCACCTATTTTAGCACTGAGTGATTGACATCTGGCCATTACTGCAGTTATGGGATCAGGCCAGATCAGAGAGCTCAGAGCTGTCACTTGGACATTTTGAAGAAAAAAGAAATTCACTGGCATTGTTTTTTTCACAGAGGAAACATTTCTAATAAAAAAAAAAAAAAAAAAAAAAAAAAAAAAAAAAAAAAATAATAATAATAATAATAATATAATAATAATAATAATAATAATAATAATAATAATAATAATAATAATAATAATAATAATAATAATAATAATAATAAAAAATAAAATATATATATATTAATAATAAAAAATGTTCTTCTTTCTGTATATTACTCTTTCTGTATATTACTAGTGAAGCACTGCCTCACTAGTAGTCATGCAATAACCTCCACTGGTTTCAACATACTTGTCTTGTTGCCCATCAGCACTGGCAAATGCACTATTACTAAACTAGTTACAGTAGCTAGCTACATCTGCTTCCACGTCTTGTGTTGAATGTCTGACTGGGACTTGACATGACATTACCAACGTCTTTGAATTTTAATTTTTTTTTTTATAGTTGACCAATGAGGTCAACAGGCTACTACCGGCAATCCATGTCTGTAATAATAATAATAATAATAATAATAATAATAATAATAATAATAATAATAATAATAATAATAATAATAATAATAATAATAATAATAATAATAATAATAATAATAATAATAATAATAATAATAATAATAATAATAACAATAACAACAATAATAATAATAATAATAATAATAATAATAATAATAATAATAATAATAATAATAATAATAATAATAATAATAATAATAATAATAATAATAATAATAATAATAATAATAATAATAATAATAATAATAATAATAATAATAATAAAAAAAAAAAAATATATAAAAAAAATAATAAAAAAAAAAAAAAAAAATTATCTTAGGGGGGCTAATATTACATTTAGGGCTTCAGCCCCCCTAAAAAGGGTCTAGAACCGCCACTGGTGCTCTCGATAGTTCTAGACACTACAATACAGCCCTGTCCACTATTGGCCATTTTCGGCGTACCGGCTGAGCCTCTCCCTATTAATTCAAACGAGACTGACATGTTGGCCTTTGCCACGCACTTGGCCAGACAGAGAATACTCCTAGCCTGGAAATTGTCTACACCCCCCCCCCCCCCCCCCCCTTCTCCGCCTGGCTAAAAGATATGGTCTCGCATCTGAAACTAGAGAAGATTAAGTATGCACTTAGAGGAGTTAACAAATGATTATTTAAAAAGTGGCAGCTGTTCATTTCCTACTTTAACAGTCACAAAGAACAATCTGTTCTCCCTCCTGACTGAGTGTCTTTCGTTTTTGAGTGGCCCTCCCATCTAACCAGGCCCAGCAGTATTATGTAATATTACTAGTTAACTATGTATACTCTATATATTTTTTTGTTATATTTGTATTTTATATTATTTTATTTTATTATTGTTAGTAGCAATTATTATTACTGTCTGTATTGTAACTTTTTCTCGTGTTACATGTTATGTATAGTCCTACCTGTTGATCCGTGGGGTGGGTGGGTGGTAGGGGTTTGAGGGTGGGAGGGGGTTGTGCGGGTGGGTTTGGGGGTGGGGGGTGGGGTGGGTGCATGTGGTAGAAAAGGGAAAAATGGTGAATGAATGATGCTGATTTTGTATTTTAAATATTTTTTTATCCACTTTTTCTCCTCTTTTTCTATTTTTCTCCCATCATAACTACCCGCTGTGCCAATTCTGCCCTCCCCTGTCTTGAACGTTGCTCGCATATGCCCCCCACTGGCCGGTTGTAGGGAGGATAGAAGCCTTGCATCACGTGTCGTCTCCGATACACGAGGAGGCAGCCTGTCACATCTTTTCACCTGCCAGCGCGGACTCTCATTGGCGAGGTGTAACGCGTGGGAGGCTCACACTATACCCCCGCCATTTCCTGTCGTTTCTGCTGTGCAGGCGTCCCCCACAACCGACCTGTAGGAGTCGCTGTCCACAACGTCCAGATTACCACCCATCGACTTCCCACCCGCTAACTCTGCCAAATTGAGTTAGTATGACGACCTGGCCCCAAGCCCAGAGGCAACGCCGAAACAGCCGGAGTCGAACCTGCGGTGTTACGAACGGGGTAAGTGACTTCCAAGTTGTCGAAGAAGAACAAGACAGAGATAGGTTTACTCTTCCAAAACAGGTGTACTGTTTATTACCAGGGATAAGAGTATTTTACATTTACATTTACATTTACATTTAGTAATTTAGATGACGCTTTTATCCAAAGCGACTTACAAGTTCTGTACGACAAGCCATCAGGAAGAGGGCACAACTCTATCAGCTGAGTAACAATGTTCATCAAAGTGTTGAGTGCTACAGTGTAGGTTAGTTTATTAGGACAAGTGCATGACAGTAAGGTTAGTTAGGGTTCGATTTTTTTTTTTTTTTTAATTCAGATAATGGTTGAAGAAGTGCGTCTTTAGTCGACGGCGAAAGATTGGACGTGATTCGGCTGTCCTAACTGGGGTGGGTAGTTCATTCCACCATTGTGGGGCAAGGACTGAGAATAGGCAACTTCTCTTTGATGACCCTCCCGGAGCTTGGATAGGAGTAGGTCTGAGGCGGCCAGAAGATGCAGAGCGTAGGGGTCTTGAGGGTGTGTAGTTAGAGACCATTGACCGGAGGTAGGCAGGAGCGGTTCCCTTTGCCGCACAGTATGCTAGGTCGAGGGCCTTGAAGCGGATTCGTGCAGCAATGGGGAGCCAGTGCAGGTCCCTAAGAAGTGGGGTGACATGGGCCGACATCGGTAGGTTTGAGATCAGGCGGGCCGCTGCGTTCTGAATGAGTTAAAGAGGCTTGGTGGCAGTGGCCGGGAGGCCAGCTAGCAGTGCGTTGCAGTAGTCGAGGCGGGAGATGACTGTTGATTGGACGAGGAGTTGGGTGGCTTCTTTTGTCAGGAAGGGGCGGATCCTTCTGACGTTGCTCAGGAGGAATCGGCAGGTTCTGGTTGTCACTGCGATGTGAGCAGAGAAGTTCAACTGGTCGTCGAGGACAACACCAATGTTCTTGGCGGTCGGGGACGCGGTCACAGCTGCATTCTCGACTGTGATGGAAAGGTCGGTCAGGGGGGAGGATTTGGCCGGCAGGTGGAGCAATTCTGTTTTGCTTAGGTTCAGTTTGAGGTGGTTGGTCGTCATCCAGGCGGAGATGTCGGACAGACAGGCCGAGATCCGCTCAGAGACGTGGATATCTGAGGGAGGGAAGGAGAGAGCATATGCAAGTACAGTGATAAAGACTTTAGGTCAGTGCTTGTTCCATCTGTATCTTGTCCGTAGTTTAGGTGAAGCTCTAGCAAATGACAAAGGATAGAGCAAACGTTAAATAGGCACATACCCAACATTCCACGCTGTCAATGAGTGACAGCAGTCTGACAACCAATGACAGCACCCAGGTGTGACAGACAATTAGTGATGACAGCAATTCAGTGGTGACATACAAGGTGAACCCAAAACAACAGGAGTGACCCAGGTAGACAGTAGGACACTATCCTAAGGAGGATAGTCTCCCGAACGTTACACTGCGGTGTCTCTTGCGTCGGTGACGAGCGCAATGTCCGCTGCTGCGCCACCCGGCCGCCCTGTGATTTAGGTATTTGTACAAACTGTTGCTTTACCAATAAAAACGTTTGTAAAAAAAAATTATAAAAAAAAAACTGATGCTATTCTGAGGCCTAACCCCGCCTTGGTGCCCCGAGACTATCCACAGCTCACTCCAGGGATGTTCTTCTCAAGCCTTTCCATCCTGGTCCACCCAGCGGAGACAGGTCCAGGTCCACCCAGCAGCAGCTACAGGTCCAGATCCACCCAGCGGAGACAGGTCCAGGTCCACCCAGCGGAGACAGGTCCAGGTCCACCCAGCGGAGACAGGTCCAGGTCCACCCAGCGGAGACAGGTCCAGGTCCACCCAGCGGAGACAGGTCCTGGTCCACCCAGCGGAGACAGGTCCTGGTCCACCCAGCAGCAGCTACAGGTCCAGGTCCACCCAGCGGAGACAGGTCCAGGTCCACCCAGCGGAGACAGGTCCAGGTCCACCCAGCGGAGACAGGTCCAGGTCCACCCAGCAGCAGCTACAGGTCCAGGTCCACCCAGCGGAGACAGGTCCAGGTCCACCCAGCGGAGACAGGTCCAGGTCCACCCAGCAGCAGCTACAGGTCCAGGTCCACCCAGCGGAGACAGGTCCAGGTCCACCCAGCAGCTACAGGTCCAGGTCCACCCAGCAGCTACAGGTCCAGGTCCACCCAGCAGCTACAGGTCCAGGTCCACCCAGCAGCTACAGGTCCAGGTCCACCCAGCAGCAGCTACAGGTCCAGGTCCACCCAGCAGCAGCTACAGGTCCAGGTCCACCCAGCAGCTACAGGTCCTGGTCCACCCAGCAGCTACAGGTCCTGGTCCACCCAGCGGAGACAGGTTCTGGTCCACCCAGCAGCTACAGGTCCAGGTCCACCCAGCGGAGACAGGTCCAGGTCCACCCAGCAGCAACTACAGGTCCTGGTCCACCCAGCGGAGACAGGTTCTGGTCCACCCAGCAGCTACAGGTCCAGGTCCACCCAGCGGAGACAGGTCCAGGTCCACCCAGCAGCAACTACAGGTCCTGGTCCACCCAGCGGAGACAGGTCCAGGTCCACCCAGCAGCAACTACAGGTCCTGGTCCACCCAGCGGAGACAGGTCCAGGTCCACCCAGCAGCTGCTACAGGTCCAGGTCCACCCAGCAGCTACAGGTCCAGGTCCACCCAGCAGCAGCTACAGGTCCAGGTCCACCCAGCGGAAACAGGTCCAGGTCCACCCAGCGGAGACAGGTCCAGGTCCACCCAGCAGCAGCTACAGGTCCAGGTCCACCCAGCAGCAGCTACAGGTCCAGGTCCTCGCGAGAGGTTAAGCGTTGGACCGTGACATCAGAGGAGTCACTCCAAGCTGCACTTGAATGCACAGACTGGAGTGTATTCCGTGATAACACAGCCAATATTAACGAATACACTGAAACGGTGCTTGACTATGTCTGTACTCTGGTAGAAGAAACAATCCCCTCCACCACAATTAAAATCTACCCAAATCAAAAGCCCTGGGTAGACAAATCCGTCCGCGAGGCTCTGAAAGTGTGCACATCAGCTACATCAGCTACAGGTCCAGGTCCACCCAGCGGAGACAGGTCCAGGTCCACCCAGCGGAGACAGGTCCAGGTCCACCCAGCAGCAGCTACAGGTCCTGGTCCACCCAGCGGAGACAGGTCCAGGTCCACCCAGCAGCTACAGGTCCAGGTCCACCCAGCGGAGACAGGTCCAGGTCCACCCAGCAGCAGCTACAGGTCCAGGTCCACCCAGCGGAGACAGGTCCAGGTCCACCCAGCAGCAGCTACAGGTCCAGGTCCACCCAGCAGCAGCTACAGGTCCAGGTCCACCCAGCAGCAGCTAGGTGAAGCAGCATCATCATGACCACAAAAATGTACGAACTAAAACGAAAACTAACGCAAAAAAACTAACGCAAAAAAATGTACGCAAAAAAATTAACGAACAAAAAAAGAAAACGCAAAAAATGAACGAAAAAAAAGAACGCAAAAGAATTTACGAACTAAAACGAAAACGAACGCAAAAAAAGAACGCAAATAAAGAACGCAAAAAAAAGAACGCAAAAAAATTAACGAACTAAAACGAAAACGCAAAAAAACGAACGAAAGAAAAGAACGCAAAAAAAAGAATGCAAAAAAAATTACGAACTCAAACGAAAACGCAAAAAAAACAAACACAAAAAAAAAGAAAGCAAACAAATTTACGAACTAAAACGAAAATGAAAAAAAAAATGCTAAAAAATAACGTAAAAAAAACGAACGCAAAAAAACGACAACGCAAAAAAACAAACGAATAACAGCCAGGCAGTGAGCCAGGTAGTGAGGGACTCGGGAGAGATACAGTAGAGCGAAAGTCAATTAACGTTGATGTCAATATGGACAGTGGAAGAAAGGGTGGAGGAGAGAGGGATAAAACAAAGAAAAAGAAAGGCCCTTACAGGAGAGAGTGGTTAACTGTATTATAATAGTATATAGAAAAATATGTTGTGCTCTTGCTTTTTTCTTTTTGTAGGTGGAGAGAGTAGCATTGCTAGTGCCACAACAGTTTTATTTGAGGTCCATAACAAATAAGCAATTGTTGGCTCATTAGTTTGTGATTCACATGCACTAACATTCACCAGAATGCAGGAAATTAAGTCTTTGTAACCAAAAAATCCTGGTGGGGGACCCCCAGACCCCCCGCTTAAAAAGTGGCCTGATTGGGGCTATATTTCGCGCTATATCTCCCGGTATGAATTATTTCCCCAGTCCGGCCCTGGTAGGGCCCGACAAAGGCAAGGCCCTGTTAGAACAGCGCCTGTCAAACGCCACCTGCTGGTCCAACTCTACACCGCCATCATACAAAGCATACTCACCTCTTCAATCACAGTCTGGTACGGTTCCGCAACAAAAACTCTCCATTCAAAAACTTCAGCGCATCATTAATAAGGCCTCCACAAAATCACAGGGTGTGACCTTCCCTCCCTGGACTCCATCTTCACCTCCCGCCACACAACCACCCGCGCCAGACAAATTGCTAAGGACCCCTCACACCCAGCACACCCCCTGTTTCAGTCCCTGCCCCTCAGGGAGACGCTTTAAGTCCATCTTTTCAAAAACCACCCGCTTCAAGGACAGCTTCTTCCCCACCGCTATTCGGACCCTGAACCCCCTTCCGCCCCCTTACACTAACCAAGCTCCTGACCGATGGACTAGATTCTTCTGTGTGTTTATGTTGTGCTGTGTCGTGCTGTGCTGTATTTATGTATTTATTCTGTCATGTTGTACTGTTTTATGTATCCACGCTGTACCGATCAAGAATACCACCAACCTGGTTGTGTGGCAATAAAGGAAACTTGAACTTGAACTTGTCCCATCGGTTAGGGAAGGCATTGCCTCGTGTTATGCCCTGGCTGGACAGGTCGCTCCCACAGGGATTATTAGACCCCACTCATGGGGTTACCACCACCACATCTTTTTAACCATTTTAACCCGCTGGATATGAATGAATGAAAAGTTAATCTTTTTTTTAACATGTATTCTTTACATTCCTCTAAATAAATCATAATATCAAGCTTTGTCAAACAGAATAATCCGAATGAAAAAGTCAAGAGCAATGTAGTTACTGTAGGTGACATGTTCAAAAAAGGAGTAGAGGGAAGCTAAGCTTATTGATCCCTACCCCCTTACATTAAAAAATGTTCCTCCATTAATTTTACTTGATATAACATAATTTAGTATACTACATTATATAATATACATTTTACTATACTATACTATATTTTACAAATGGAGCACTGGGGTCCCCCCACCTCACTAGTAGTCTGTGTGTGTAGGGGAGTACGGTGTTATACTGTGGCCTTTACACACAAGTATTTCATGGTGTTTTTCCATCCGTGTGTAATGAGGTTGTTAGCTCTTTTACTCGCGGATGTGTTGCATTTCCCTGGCTTCTTCGCGTGACTTCAGGGTTTGCGCTGCGCCCCTGCTTGGTCCTCTGAAAGGGCCATCGGGGGGTACATTGATCAGGGCTACTTGCAAGATGTCCATCCAGTATGACAAAATAAACGTTTTAACTTTTTAAAATGTTTTACTTTTTAACTTAAGTAGGGGAGAGTGGGGTGAGTAGTTCCACTTTTTACTTAAAGTGCCTTTAAAGCAAGGGGATTACAGTAATGCCCCCAACTAAAATATTTACATATAGTTTAGGATGTTGTGCATCCCTGGGGACAATCACTTTGGATCTTAAATAAACTGTTTCAGAAATATAGCTTTAGAAAAAAAAGTGGTTTTGTGGCACAACTTGCCCCCGGTGCAAGTTGGGGTAAATTGTGCCATTGATAATTTTATGTCATTTTAATCTCAAAAGCGGTAAAAGCATCCTGCAGATCTTCATCTCCTTTCCAACCTGACGTATAGTCTTCCCCTGTTGCACCTCTTTCACTGCTCTTTCCAACTTCTCAAGAGGAGTTGAAACCCTGTCTGTCTTCCGTTTGTATATCTGCGTGGCATGATGGATTTTGGTCTAAAATTAAGAATATCACATAGTTTTAGTGATCAAATGTAAGAATACAATGTACAATAACAATAAAATACAATAACGTAATATATATAGTTAATAATTATAAGTTGGGGCAACTTAACAAAGAGAATATCTGGCACAACTTAACCCAGGCCCTTTGGCACAAATCACCCCAAGCCTACCATTTTGAAAAAAATTCACCCCCCAGCTGTTTTGAGCTAGCATCATGCTAACTGTATACACTCATGGTGTAGCTTACTAAAGCACTAAAACATGTGTGAACTGTTTTCAAAGTTGTCTATAATTGTTCAAACACAGCAATCAAAAAACCTTAATCATACCAATTTGACTTTGGAGGGCAAAACAAATTTTTTGAACTTATATGTGCTTACCTCTCAAGCCAGGTGTCTCCCTTCTCTGCAGGTTGAGTGAAATGGATGCCTCTTCAAAAATATGTTGTCACATGACCAACTTCTTCTATGGTTTTCTAGATAACAGGGGTGGCACTACATGCCCATTGGCACTACTTACCCCACTCTCCCTGATTTTATTGTTTTTCCACCACAGTGTTTGACTCATTTGACGTGTCCTGGTCAGTGATAGGTGCACAACTGAACATTCCTTCAGTGAGCACCCATTGGCACAAGCATAGTCCAATAGGGGAAGTGAGATGTTTTTACCAGTAATCATAAAACGAGGGTTATGAGATAACCACCGTTTTATTGATGTTGCTGTTGCAAGGCCGATAAGTCGGGACTGAAGAATTTCACTCTTTTGTGCTTGAGGTGTCGTTTGACCAACTGTCAACTTCTCACAGACTGTTTGGAATCTTACCATAACCATAACTACTCCCAAACATTCCATGCAAGGCAAAGATACACAGCACACTCAAACCCATAACAAACCCACTGGATCTGCTTTTATTTATCAAAAGGGTAATAAATCTGTAAACACACATCAAATGCCAAAATAAATATGTATCTTTGTCTCGGAATTATCTGTTTTATTGAAAACTGCACGGCAGTAATTTGTGTATACTTAAGAAGTATAATATTTACACTAGCTCCCCCCCAAAATGAATGGAAGTGAATCGGGAGGAATAGCGGTGTTGGCGGTGGACAGCAGGGATACCAGTGGCCGCTAGCTTACTTGTGGATTACTTTAGATCAGTGGTTCCCAAACTGTGGTGCGCGCACCCCTTGTGGTGCGCGAGCGCCCTCTAGGTGGTGCGTGACATGAAAAGGCTAATGGTGGTAAAAATTAAAATTTCATAAAAATCTTAGTCAAACCTTTAGTATTATGGATATTAAACATGCTGGCAGAGTACATGCATCCATGTTGTCGTGAACATTTTTATTAAATAAAGAAATTCCCTATATCTATAGTCGCCGTGGGAAGAGATAAAATAAAAAATTAAATCTGTGCACGGAGACCAGCAAAATCTTTTCTAACAGAAACCCATTGGGGGGTGCGTCAGCTAGGTCGGGAGGTGACAGGGGGTGCACGGCCAAAAAAGTTTGGGAACCGCTGCTTTAGATAGAGGTAAGACTTAAGTTTTAAGTTCACCTGTACATTTAAGTTCTACTAAAGGGGCAGGAAGCATAAATGGAAGGCTCACCGGTTATTCCTCAGGAAAGGGAACCAACAGCAACAATCAGGAATTTACAGTAGGTAGAAAATGGAGGTTGACTTGAGTCCCCGGGGGGGATACAGATCTGATCTGACATTTATTTGAAGGATAAACCCCTTGAGACAGTGGCGGCCGGCCGATAGAGGGCGCTGGGGCGCCGCCCCCCCCCCCCCCCCTGGTGAAGAGAGAAGGAGAGGAAGAAATAGTGTTTTTTGATTTTAGATTTTTGGACCACTAAAAATAAACTAAACATGTTTAAAATGAATAATAATTACTCATTTTAAGTATGTTTGTGTTTCAAATGCACAATAACGTTAATATATCAAATATAAATCATTGTTTTGTGCGTGATTCACATGACGTCAGTCTCTCTCTCCTGATAGAGAGTATACCTCCAAACCTGGGCGCATAGACTTAACGCGCACACTGTGCGCGTCACTGTATCGTCACAGCCAATGTAAATAGATCAAGCAAATATATTTCGCCTATCAGGGTCTTCAAATATGATGTCTCGGGCGCGTTTTCTAGCGCTCGAAGCAAGCTCTGTACTCTTCACGTCGTCAGTCATCAGACAGAAAATAATGCGAGGAGGAGCCAGTAGTATTTTCATTTCAGATCGTGAGTTAGCTTAGCTAGGCTCGTGGTTCGGTAATAAGAAGTGTATTCTCAGGAGTTGGAGAGATCATCACGAGATACTGTACATTCAGACAGTGTTGGATCTAACAAATGGATGGATATGGACACACACTTTATCATGGAAAGTTCAAGCCTGGACCACAAAAGCTTCTCGAAGGGTTAACGGCTCCAGGCTCGTTCCAACAAAACAACAAGTGAGTCTAACAATATGTACTGTTCTGTAGTTACTGAGACTGATTGAATATGGCAAGTCAAGATTCAAGAGGTTTATTTGTCACATACATACACAAGGCGTGCAGTGAAATGAGGGTGGGCTGGCCGCGATATCTCTCTCTCTCTCTCTCTCTCTCTCTCTCTCTCTCTCTCTCTCTCTCTCTCTCTCTCTCTCTCACACACACACAGTACGCGCGTTGATTCATGATTCATGATCATTACACTATGATCGACTGGAATAAAAAAAATAGCTTTACAATTTACATACTGTAGCTGTCCCTTTGTTCATTAATGTTTAACCTAAATATAGAACAACTCACCAAAAGTGACTATTGCAAAATGTATTTGACAAAAAAATCCCCCTCCCCTTCACCCCCCCCCCCTACCCCGTGCGCCCACCCAAATGTGCATTGGACCGGCCGCCACTGCCTTGAGATATGCTATCTCGTTTGCGAGGGGGTCCTTAACATAAGATACAAAACATACAATACAATACATAACAAAACAAAAAACAAAACACAGGACAACAAAATACACTTATACACTGACAGACGCTCTCCCAAGCTCACCCCCCCCCACAGTCCACACTGATTCCTCCCAAGAGGATTGTCGATATATATATATATGTTCTTCAGTACATCTCTACAGCCTGAAGTGGTGCTGTGGTCCAGAAGAGTTATCTTCATGTGCTGACCGTACCGTACCGGAGGAGGAGGGGGTCGAAAACCACCCATTAAGACGGAGAAGGGAGCCAATTACTCTGACCTGGCAGCCGAATGCAGCGAAGCTTCTACCCTGTGGAAGTCGGGGTGAGAGGCTTTGTCGCTGCCAACAGTATCGCCCCTGAGACCTGGGAGTGGGAAGGAAAGTGGCAAAGGGGGTTTGGCAGAGGCTGAAAGCCAAGGAGAAGGTTCTTCTGGCCACGCTGGCAGGAAGCACGAGTCCTGGGCAACGGCTGAGGGACACAAGCAGCCGACAGCAGCAGGCAGCAGCGGGGAGTCCCTGGCAGCATTAGTGAGGGTTAGAGTAGGTTCCTCGTGTGCTCAAGTAGCTGAGTAGAGTTAGTGTCACGTTACAGCAGGGGGGCGTGGGTTGATTCGAGCTTCGGGGTCGAGACACTTAATTTGTTAGGGACTTAATTTGGGGGCGTAGGTATACAGTAGGTACTCTTTTTGAGCATCGGCTGATCCTGATGACCGTTCCTTTGATTAACCCTTTCACTATACCACACTACCAAACGATTAACCCTGTCACTGCTTCAATACGGAAGGTTAACCCTTTCACTGCCACACGGCAGCAGGTTAGCCCTTTCACTACCACGCTACAGAAGGTTAACCCTTTGCTATCACACTACAGACGGTTAACTGTCTGTAGTGTGATAGTAAAGGGTTAACCTTATGTCGTGTGGTAGTGAAAGGGTTAACCTCCTGAATAACTCCTGTGTGGTTACTTACTCATAGGATATATTCAGATTCTAAGTGTTATTGACCATATTTATTGTAACGTATAATATAACTGATAGGGCATACAGACCCTCATCTGCACTTTTGATTACACTGCCCATTGTTCACTGCCTATTGCTCATATTCAGAGTTAATTATATTGTTTACACTGCTTATTTTAACTTTTCTACTGTACTATCATTTGATTGCCTATATTTACGTCTTCTACTATTATTACCCTGCCCATAGCTGTACCTGCCCCCCCCCCCCCCCCCCCCCCCCCCATGCTGCTATGATGCCTACATTTCCCAAGGGGATCAATAAAGGAATATCTATTCTTATCTTATCTTAACTGATGCATTTGTCCTAGCTATAGCTCTGACTAAAGCACTATAGCTTCTGTGAAACAAACATTATACAGTTTACAGTTAGGCATTTAGCAGACGCAAAAAAAAAGATTCATCATATCATCATCATCATCATCATCATTGATACAACTGTGAGAATACAGAACAATAATAGTCAGTCAACTATTTATTCCCCATTGTTGAAGAAGAATAAGTCTTTAATTGCCACGCAGATTAACACACACACGGGCGACACACAGGGCGACACACAGGGCGACACACAGGGCGACACACTGACGCACCGAGTGTGAAATGTCTCTCTGTTCAGCATGTTTTCTCCATTGGGTTTCTCTTATCGGGAGGGGGGGGAACCCTTGCGAGCACGGAGGGAGAGAACATGCAAACTCCACACAGAAAGGCCCGGGAGATACCCCACCTGGGTACACCTGGCAACCCGGCCCCCAAGCGGGAATTGAACCCAGGACCTTCTCTTGCTGTGAGGCGACAGTGTGTTAACCACTTCACCACCGTGCCGCCTGATGGAGAACTTTAAACTCATTGGCTGCTCATGATGAGAGTGAGTCACGTGACCAGAGTGACAGAGCTCTCAGCCACTCACTGGGACAGAGGGAGGGAGGGAGGGAGGAAAGTCCAGGTTGTTGATTGGATGTAGCAGATCAAGAATACCACCAACCTGGTTGTGTGGCAATAAAGGAATCTTGTATCTTGTAGATAATAGGATAGCCAGCTGTCCACCTACACTTTTGCAAACAGATGAAAAGGCTCAGTTTTCCCTCCCTGTGTTTCACTCCCATCATGTCCCCAGCGTATGAAACCACACCTAAGCATTACAGTTAGGGATGTCCCGATCACATTTATTTGCTCCCGATCCGATCCCGATCATGTGATTTTGAGTATCTACCGATACCGATCTTTCCCGATCCGATATAAAAAAAAAAGAAAAAAAAAATCTATTTTTCTCCCATCCCAATTTCGCCTCACCAATTCTTCCTTCAATTCTCCCCTCCCCTGTCTAGAACGTTGCTAGACTATGCCTCCCACTGGTCGGCTGCAGTGAGGACCAAGCATCACGTCATTCAAGCGAGGCATTGCAACCGGAGTAATCTAAAAACTGAATGATGATATGCAATTTAAAACCAAAACTAAGGCCTCAGTATGAGTTTAAGACGTGAACATGGTCATGTTTGTTGGGGGGGGGGGGAAATATTATTTATTTTTTTAAAGCCCGATTATTTTTTTATTATTTTTTTGATCTTCTGAAAATCACGTGATCGGATCGGGACATCCCTAATTACAGTGTAATGTAAGAATGACATGTAGTAATGTAGTACATCATTATTGGTAAGCTACCTCCTTATACTACATCATTATGGGTAAGATAGACACTTTAACACACTTTATATTTATTGGTAAAGAGATTTGCACTACAACTCATCCCATTTCTGCATTGTACTGTCTGTATATTGTATTGTAACTCAGTTACTTTTTCTCTACTCTGCATTGTATATTGTATATATGTATATTGAACACTTTTGTTTTGTTTACACTTGTCTACATACTTGACATTCTTTTATACTTATTTTATACTTATCTATTTTTATCTAGCACACTCAGGAGCTAAACAGAAAGAAGCGTTTCATATAAAAGAATTCTGTATTTTTGTATGACAACTAATAAGGAAACGTGAAACTTGAAGATACCTCCTTATACTACATCATTATTGGTAAGCTACCTTCTTATACTACATCATTATTGGTAAGCTACCTCCCTATACTACATCATTATTATTACTACGATCCACAGACACTGGTCAGCTCTCCATCCCCCGAACCAGACTGCGGACCTTCGGGGACAGAGCTTTCAGTGTGGCAGCTCCCACCCTCCGGAACTCCTTCCCCGCAGAACTCTGCACCGCCCCAACTCTGGACTCATTCAAAAAACTGCTCAAAACCCACCTCTTCAACTTGGCCTTTAACCCCTAATCTCTCACTTTATATGTTTATGTATATGTTGTGTCCGTCCACTGTCTGTTACTTTGTTATTCCCCCCCCCCTATGTAAAGCGACCTTGGGTCTCTTGAAAGGCGCTATATAAAATGAAGTTATTATTATTATTATTATTATTATTATTATTATTATTATTATTATTATTATTATTATTATTATTGGTAAGCTAGCTCCTTATACTACATCATTATTGGTAAGCTACCTCCTTATACTACATCATTATTGGTAAGCTGCCTCCTTATACTACATCATTATTGGTAAGCTAGCTCCTTATACTACATCATTATTGGTAAGCTACCTCCTTATACTACATCATTATTGGTAAGTTATCTCCTTATACTACATCATTATTGGTAAGCTACCTCCTTATACTACATCATTATTGGTAAGCTACCTCCTTATACTACATCATTATTTGTAAGCTACCTCCTTATACTACATCATTATTGGTAAGCTACCTCCTTATACTACATCATTATTGGTAAGCTACCTCCTTATACTACATCATTATTTGTAAGCTACCTCCTTATACTACATCATTATTGGTAAGCTACCTCCTTATACTACATCATTATTGGTAAGCTACCTCCTTATACTACATCATTATTGGTAAGCTACCTCCCTTTACTACATCATTATTGATAAGCTACTTCCTTATACTACATCATTATTGGTAAGCTACCTCCATATACTACATCATTATTGGTAAGCTACCTCCCTATACTACATCATTATTGGTAAGCTACCTCCATATACTACATCATTATTGGTAAGCTACCTCCCTATACTACATCATTATTGCTAAGCTACCTCCTTATACTACATCATTATTGGTAAGCTACCTCCTTATACTACATCATTATTGGTAAGCTGACTCCTTATACTACATCATTATTGCTAAGCTACCTCCTTATACTACATCATTATTGCTAAGCTACCTCCCTATACTACATCATTATTGCTAAGCTACCTCCCTATACTACATCATTATTGGTAAGCTACCTCCTTATACTACATCATTATTGGTAAGCTACCTCCTTATACTACATCATTATTGGTAAGCTACCTCCTTATACTACATCATTATTGGTAAGCTGCCTCCTTATACTACATCATTATTGCTAAGCTACCTCCCTATACTACATCATTATTGCTAAGCTACCTCCTTATACTACATCATTATTGGTCAGCTACCTCCTTATACTACATCATTATTGGTAAGCTACCTCCCTATACTACATCATTATTGGTAAGCTACCTCCTTATACTACATCATTATTGGTAAGCTACCTCCTTATACTACATCATTATTGGTAAGCTACCTCCTTATACTACATCATTATTGGTAAGCTACCTCCTTATACTACATCATTATTGGTAAGCTACCTCCTTATACTACATCATTATTGGTAAGCTACCTCCTTATACTACATCATTATTGGTAAGCTACCTCCCTATACTACATCATTATTGGTAAGCTACCTCCTTATACTACATCATTATTGGTAAGCTACCTCCCTATACTACATCATTATTGGTAAGCTACCTCCTTATACTACATCATTATTGGTAAGCTACCTCCTTATACTACATCATTATTGGTAAGCTACCTCCTTATACTACATCATTATTGGTAAGCTACCTCCTTATACTACATCATTATTGGTAAGCTACCTCCTTATACTACATCATTATTGGTAAGCTACCTCCTTATACTACATCATTATTGGTAAGCTACCTCCTTATACTACATCATTATTTGTAAGCTACCTCCTTATACTACATCATTATTGGTAAGCTACCTCCTTATACTACATCATTATTGGTAAGCTACCTCCTTATACTACATCATTATTGGTAAGCTACCTCCCTTTACTACATCATTATTGATAAGCTACTTCCTTATACTACATCATTATTGGTAAGCTACCTCCATATACTACATCATTATTGGTAAGCTACCTCCCTATACTACATCATTATTGGTAAGCTACCTCCATATACTACATCATTATTGGTAAGCTACCTCCCTATACTACATCATTATTGCTAAGCTACCTCCTTATACTACATCATTATTGGTAAGCTACCTCCTTATACTACATCATTATTGGTAAGCTGACTCCTTATACTACATCATTATTGCTAAGCTACCTCCTTATACTACATCATTATTGCTAAGCTACCTCCCTATACTACATCATTATTGCTAAGCTACCTCCCTATACTACATCATTATTGGTAAGCTACCTCCTTATACTACATCATTATTGGTAAGCTACCTCCTTATACTACATCATTATTGGTAAGCTACCTCCTTATACTACATCATTATTGGTAAGCTGCCTCCTTATACTACATCATTATTGCTAAGCTACCTCCCTATACTACATCATTATTGCTAAGCTACCTCCTTATACTACATCATTATTGCTAAGCTACCTCCTTATACTACATCATTATTGGTAAGCTACCTCCTTATACTACATCATTATTGGTCAGCTACCTCCTTATACTACATCATTATTGGTAAGCTACCTCCCTATACTACATCATTATTGGTAAGCTACCTCCTTATACTACATCATTATTGGTAAGCTACCTCCTTATACTACATCATTATTGGTAAGCTACCTCCTTATACTACATCATTATTGGTAAGCTACCTCCTTATACTACATCATTATTGGTAAGCTACCTCCTTATACTACATCATTATTGGTAAGCTACCTCCTTATACTACATCATTATTGGTAAGCTACCTCCCTATACTACATCATTATTGGTAAGCTACCTCCTTATACTACATCATTATTGGTAAGCTACCTCCCTATACTACATCATTATTGGTAAGCTACCTCCTTATACTACATCATTATTGGTAAGCTACCTCCCTATACTACATCATTATTGGTAAGCTACCTCCTTATACTACATCATTATTGGTAAGCTACCTCCTTATACTACATCATTATTGGTAAGCTACCTCCTTATACTACATCATTATTGGTAAGCTACCTCCTTATACTACATCATTATTGGTAAGCTACCTCCCTATACTACATCATTATTGGAATGGAATGTTGGACCCTATGGACCCGTTCTAGTGACTGGCTGGTCCTTATTGAGGTCCCCAGAGTTTGCTCGGAACAGGGTAAGTCTGCTTTCAGCTGCTACGCCCCAAAACTTTGGAACACTCTCCTGGCTGCAGGTCATTAGGATAGCAGACTCGGGTGACACATAAAAAACAGCTCAAAACCTTTTAAAACTATCTTGAATTAATAATATCTTATTGTCTTATTTATTTCTATTATTTTTACTTAAATATTTTTAAATGTCTTATTTTACTGTTTACATTTTCTTTCTTATTATTATTTTTTAACCCATTCTCCGCCATTCACGTGTGTAGGCGGGTTTCTCCGCCATGCGTTGTCTGCCAATAACTCCGTAAGGCGTTTTTGAGATCAATATTTCATATTTTCGTCATGGTATTCATATTTCACCCACGGAGTCTTGGGTGATGCTGTCTGATCCATCACAACTCTGCAACACTTCAATACCACCACCTGGTGGCCGATCGGCGAGTTGCCAAACCGGAAGTTGCCCAAACCGGAAGTGGTCCGTCCCCTATTTTCGTCCGGCCACTCGCTTATCGTCCCGGGGCTCAATACAGACACCGTCGATATGAATCTTTGCCATAACTCAATAATCAACATGATTTGGACGTGTATTAGTAATATACAAACCGGAAATGGATCGCATCGATCAACATCCCATAATAGCGATCTTTTTGCTCCAGTGTGATCGCCCAACGCTACGAGGAGACTGGGGTGAGTTTCAGCGTTTTTATTTACCATTTTCGATACAAACTGCTCTGATCAATATATCACCCATACTACATGAATCATTTAACGACGGTCATTGAATTATAAACGACCCCCCCCCCCTCCGGTCACCCGCAGATGACCAGTCATGACGTTTAGGACCATGTACAGTTGAAATTTTTAATATAACGTTGATCGGTATCAAACTGCATTTGATCATCTAATATATGCATTTATGCCTATATCTCACGTTCTATGAAATACTGCAGAAAACGATAAAAACATATTTATACTCTAGACGGTATTTTAGTATGAATGTGTGAATGAAAAAGTTAAACGTTCCTACATCCTGAACGATAGATAATTGATGTTGAATGGGCCATAGTAATGTCAATTTAGCAATACAATTTAAAAAGTTATAGCCCTGCAAAGAAGGTGAACATCTCCATAGACAAATAGCGCTGGCAGAGGATGGTTTAGGATGGATATAAGCCCGGCAGAGAATGGGTTAATTATCATTTTGTTTAGTTTTTTGTGTAAAGCACTTTGAGCTGCAATCTGTATGAATGGTGCTATATAAATAAAGTTATGTTTATTATTATTTTGCTATGATGCCTCTAGCAGTCTACAGTAGCTCATGGAAGGAACTTCTCCCCTCTGTTGCAGAGTTTAAGACCTTGATCTCCAACCTTTGTCAATCAAGTTGTAACAATAAGACAAGTAAGGATAACACTCAAAACACGTACGTGTTTTGAGTGTTATCCTTACTTGTCTTATTGTTATGAATTTATATGCTGTGTGATTTTATATGCTTAATGTTTTGCTTAACTCTGTATGTACCTCGACGTGACTGTAAACGAGGGAAACCTCAGTCGCCTTTAAAGGTTTGAAATGAAACTGCAGTATCAGTGCCGTCACTCAGTTCCCGGAGCGTCACGTCGACGAGACACAGGCTCCTGAAATTGAAGCTCGAAGCTTTAACATACTATCTGTTACTAGCTCGTCCAAACTCACACGCATAAGCAACACTGCCGCCAGGATAATATTTCTCCCCGCACCGACCTCGCAGAGTGGAACAATAATGGCCACCGCACGCACTGCAGCCTCAATAGAACAGCACGTCACGCACCCCATCAATCATTGTCTCACCCGACTGTGTGAAAAGGAATCCCCCCCTGGGGACATTAAAGTGTAAGTCTAAACTCTCTTTAGTCTGGGTGACTACTACGCTGTATATTCTGTCCCCCTGTTCTGAGTGAGTGGGTCCAAGCTCCAAGGACAGGACGAGCACTATAGAGACAAATGGTGAATATGATGAATTGAAGATGGGGGACCCTGATGTAAACAAGACGAAAGTCTTTCTCTGGTCTGCATCCCCTTAACGATTGTGTGTATTGAGCCGTACTGTATTGTACCCATTCTGCAATCTGTTAATAAAGTTTTCAATCAATCAATCAATCACTCACAAGGAAGGAACGACGTGTCATCATCATTGTCATCATCAGATATCATCATTAGTTCAAGTTTCAAGTTTGTTTATGGTTAGTCACAACAAAATACAGAATACTTTATGATGAAATGCTTGTTCCTGTATGCGCCCCTGAGAGTGTGCTACATACAGTAAAAAGAAAGTAAGTAAGTAAGTAAGTAAGTAAGTAAGTAAGTAAGTAAGTAAGTAAGTAAGTAAGTAAGTAAGTAAGTAAGTAAGTAAGTAAGTAAGTAAGTAAGTAAAAAAAAATTAAAAATGACAATACTTAAAAAGTAAGTAAAGTCAATATACATAATATACAATACAGAGTAAAATCAGTAACAGTGAGGTACAATGCAGAAATGAGATGAGGTACAAAACTTAGGGTAGGGTGCAAATGAGGTATGAATGTAGTGCAAATCTCTTTAATAATAGATAAATATAAAGTGTGTTAAAGTGTCTAAAGTGTTTAAAGTGAGTGGTAAGGTGAGTGTGTGTTTAAAGTGAGTGTGTGCGTGTGGAGGTGTGTGCAGTGAGTGTAGATGATGGGTTGTTACATAGTGTCATTGCCATTGAGCATCCTGATGGCCTGGGGATAGAAGCTCCTTCTGAGTCTCTCTGTACTGGCCATGAGACTTGCCTGAGTGCAAATGTAACAGTAAAGTGCAATAGTAATATACAATGTACAGGTGATTAAACTGGGTATAAAATATATAAATAGCGCTAATCAGTAATAATAGCGCTAATCGGATGTATACATCGTTGTAGTATTATGTTTTTTTTTTAATTTCTTTTTTTTTGGCAGATTTTTTTTTAATTTAATGAACCTGTACGTGCAATTTCCTGCAATATAGAGCCTTCAATCTTGACCAATAAAGCTGCTCTTTTCACTATAAAACTCAGTTTATATTGCAGTATGATAGCCAATTACTATAATAATAATATATTAATATATATATATACTGTATATACACTGTATATTGATTTTTCGCTCATTTATTTTTATTAAATCAATCTCCTTTCAAATAGGCCAAGTTTTTAATAAGAAGAGAAAAAAGATATATTTCCATTACCTGTAACTCTTGTGTCTCTTTCTCTCCTTCTCTGCCTCCTCCCTGAGTCTGCAGTGCACAGTCATGACATCGATTGCAAAAAAAAAAATAAAAAATAAAGGAAAAAAAAATTGGAGGCCCCTCGTCACTAAAGGCCCACGGGCCGCGGCCGTCGTTAATCCGGCCCTGCTCGTCTGCCATATAGATAGCGTTAACGTTTGCAAACGAAGTCAATGTCATCCAGCTGACACCACATATCTAGATAACGTTAGCTAGCGGCTAGCACTAAAGCTAACGCCAACCAGAGGGAAACGTTATTATTATTTATTAGAAGATTTACGGTATGACGAGATCGCATTTCGGGACCGTGAAACACTTTTATTGTATTGCATGGTAGAACCGTAAAAGTTCTACCACTCAATAGTAAAGACATGTCTAACATAATCCTTTTATTTGAACAACTTACTGGAAAAGCCTGCCTGCCTGCCACCAATATTATGACACACTCTGTGGGCTTTGATATTTACACTCAGCCTACCTGCAGGCTGCAGCGCTGTGCGCCAAGGTCTGCTGGGGATGGGAGGCACTGGATCAAACCATATGGGGCAGGGGGGGGGGTCGCAATCTTTGGAAACTTAAAAACTTGCTATTAAGTGTCATTGCGTATTATTAATTTGATTGAAATTACGTAGTTATGGTTAGATTTATATATTGGGGGGGATATATCATATTTTTCATATGATCAAAAAGTGGGGGTGCAAAAGCAGACGTTTGCCCCCCCAAGCTCAATAGTGGTGGGGCACCTGCTTCGACTGCTCCATTATGTAGGGGTCTATGTCTACAGATATGCATCCAACCAGAGTGCAAATGTAACAGTAAAGTGCAATAGTATTATACAATGTACAGGTAATTGAGCTGGGTGTAAAATATATAAATGAGTAGGCCTACAAGGGCGGCTGATTGGCGCAGTGGGCAAGGCACTCGCCTCTAACGCAGGAGACGCTGGGTTCGAGCCCAGCTCTCGGCGTTGCTACCGGCTGGCCGGTCGTTCATACTAACACAATTGACAAGTGTTAGAGGGTGGGAAAGCCGGTGGGTGGGGATTTGACGTTGTGGACAGCGACTCCTACAGGTAGGTTTGGTGACGCCGGTGCGGCGGAAGCAGGAAGTAGCGGGGGCAGCGTGAGCCTCCCACACGTTACTCCTCGCCACTGAGAGTTCGAGCTGCTGCGGTGAAAAGATGCGACAGGCTGCCTCCTCGTGTACCAGAGGGGACACGTGATGCAAGGCTTCTGTCCTCACAACAGCCGACCAGTGGGAGGCATAGTCTAGCAACGTTCAAGACAGGGAAGAATTGGACAATACGAAATTGGGATGGGAGAAAAATAGAAAATGGGGAGAAAAACTGGATAAAAAAAAATTAGTAGGCCTACTACTGAGTAATAATCGGGTGTATTGTAGAGTTGTAATATTAACATTCCCCCTTATTTTAATAACAATTAGAAATATGTTACTTCTACCCCTCAATACATTCAAACTGTGTTTGATCTCTGATTCTATGTTGACTGTCCTGCTTATTAGTCACATTAGCAACAGACTGTTGAGAAAATACATTAGACTCATTTTCAAACCAACATAAAGTCAACAAGCTCTTATTCATAGTCTCGTGATGATGTGTCACATGTCCACCAGTCTCACAGGTCATTGGCCACGGTTGCCGTTTAATGTTGTGTTTGATTGTCACCTGTTTTTCTCACCATGATTTTGTGAGATAATTTACTAATATGTATTTATTTATGTTTCACCAAAGTGGCCCTTACTAAAAGAAAAAAAATAAGCTTCCTGCTCAAGAGGAGCCAACGGAATCAATTTGATTCAGATGACATCAGCGCAACAGCTGTGTTGATCATCAACGCGCGCCACTGGCAGGATAATGTACAGGTGGCCCATTCAGTAACTGGAGCTTGGCGCCACCTAGTGGCTACTATGAAATAGTGAAGACAATAGTCTACACAGGAGTGGATTATCTGATAATACAGTGGTTCTTAATCATAGGGGTCCGACTCCAGGCCAGACACCCCAAAAAAAAAGATATACAAATATATATATACCAATATGTGTGCTAATCTCTATAAATACTGTATGTATATTTGTATACTGTATATATATATATATACACTATGCCTGTGTACTGTATGTATATCCATGCTATGCACTGTGCACAATGTACATACATGTATCAATATCTGTACACTGTACACTATGTACATACATTTATTCATCTATGTCTGTGCAATTTACTGCTACTTGCACTCTGGTCGGATGCCAACTGCATTGTGTTGTACTTGTACTTGTGCTGTGCCATGACAATACATTTAATCAAATCCAATCGGACAATTAGCTTCCTGGCGAAAAAAACGGTAAAATAAAGTCAGTTCGACGGGGTGTGGTGTGTTGGTATCTCATCTCTCTTCCCCTAAGAGAATTCCTGGCACCGTAATCACAGTAAAGTAAAGGCTCTGTACAGGCCTGCAGCTAGTCCTTAGTCCTTACTGTACAGGCCTGCAGCTAGTCCTTAGTCCTTACTGTACAGGCCTGCAGCTAGTCCTTAGTCCTTACTGTACAGGCCTGCAGCTAGTCCTTAGTCCTTACTGTACAGTACCTTCTCTACTGTATTCAGATCACTCTCTCTGCTTCTAGATACCTTCTCTATTTTTTTTTTGCGTTTTCGTTTTAGTTCGTTCGTTTTTTTGCGTTCGTTTTTTTGCGTTTTCGTTTGAGTTAGTTCATTTTTTTGCGTTATTTTTTTTCGTCCGTTTTTTTGTGTTATTTGTTTGTGTTCGTTTTCGTTTTAGTTCGTACATTTTTGTGCGTTTTTTTGGGCGTTTTCGTTTTCGTTCGTTCGTTTTTTAGCGTTTTTGTTTTAGTTCGTTATTTTTTTTGCGTTAGTTTTTTTGCGTTTTCGTTTTAGTTAGTTCATCTTTTTGCGTTATTTTTTTTCGTAATTCTTTTGTGTTCTTTTTTTTGCGTTCGTTTTCGTTTTAGTTCGTACATTTTTGTGTGTTTTTTATTTTGCGTTTTCGTTTTAGTTCGTTCGTTTTTTTGCTAGTCCTCACTGTACAGGCCTGCAGCTAGTCCTCACTGTACAGGCCTGCAGCTAGTCCTCACTGTACAGGCCTGCAGCTAGTCCTCTCTGTACAGGCCTGCAGCTAGTCCTCACTGTACAGGCCTGCAGCTAGTCCTTACTGTACAGGCCTGCAGCTAGTCCTTACTGTACAGGCCTGCAGCTAGTCCTCACTGTACAGGCCTGCAGCTAGTCCTCACTGTACAGGCCTGCAGCTAGTCCCCACTGTACAGGCCTGCAGCTAGTCCTCTCTGTACAGGCCTGCAGCTAGTCCTCACTGTACAGGCCTGCAGCTAGTCCTTACTGTACAGGCCTGCAGCTAGTCCTTACTGTACAGGCCTGCAGCTAGTCCTCACTGTACAGGCCTGCAGCTAGTCCTCTCTGTACAGGCCTGCAGCTAGTCCTCTCTGTACAGGCCTGCAGCTAGTCCTCTCTGTACAGGCCTGCAGCTAGTCCTCTCTGTACAGGCCTGCAGCTAGTCCTCACTGTACCTGCAGCTAGTCCTCTCTGTACAGGCCTGCAGCTAGTCCTCACTGTACAGGCCTGCAGCTAGTCCTCTCTGTACAGGCCTGCAGCTAGTCCTCTCTGTACAGGCCTGCAGCTAGTCCTCTCTGTACAGGCCTGCAGCTAGTCCTCACTGTACAGGCCTGCAGCTAGTCCTCACTGTACAGGCCTGCAGCTAGTCCTCACTGTACAGGCCTGCAGCTAGTCCTCTCTGTACAGGCCTGCAGCTAGTCCTCACTGTACAGGCCTGCAGCTAGTCCTCACTGTACAGGCCTGCAGCTAGTCCTCTCTGTACAGGCCTGCAGCTAGTCCTCACTGTACAGGCCTGCAGCTAGTCCTCACTGTACAGGCCTGCAGCTAGTCCTTACTGTACAGGCCTGCAGCTAGTCCTCACTGTACAGGCCTGCAGCTAGTCCTCACTGTACAGGCCTGCAGCTAGTCCTCTCTGTACAGGCCTGCAGCTAGTCCTCTCTGTACAGGCCTGCAGCTAGTCCTTACTGGACAGGCCTGCAGCTAGTCCTCTCTGTACAGGCCTGCAGCTAGTCCTCTCTGTACAGGCCTGCAGCTAGTCCTCTCTGTACAGGCCTGCAGCTAGTCCTCTCTGTACAGGCCTGCAGCTAGTCCTCTCTGTACAGGCCTGCAGCTAGTCCTCTCTGTACAGGCCTGCAGCTAGTCCTCACTGTACAGGCCTGCAGCTAGTCCTTACTGTACAGGCCTGCAGCTAGTCCTTACTGTACAGGCCTGCAGCTAGTCCTCACTGTACAGGCCTGCAGCTAGTCCTCTCTGTACAGGCCTGCAGCTAGTCCTCTCTGTACAGGCCTGCAGCTAGTCCTTACTGTACAGGCCTGCAGCTAGTCCTCACTGTACAGGCCTGCAGCTAGTCCTCACTGTACAGGCCTGCAGCTAGTCCTCACTGTACAGGCCTGCAGCTAGTCCTCACTGTACAGGCCTGCAGCTAGTCCTTACTGTACAGGCCTGCAGCTAGTCCTTACTGTACAGGCCTGCAGCTAGTCCTCACTGTACAGGCCTGCAGCTAGTCCTCTCTGTACAGGCCTGCAGCTAGTCCTCTCTGTACAGGCCTGCAGCTAGTCCTTACTGTACAGGCCTGCAGCTAGTCCTCACTGTACAGGCCTGCAGCTAGTCCTCACTGTACAGGCCTGCAGCTAGTCCTCACTGTACAGGCCTGCAGCTAGTCCTCACTGTACAGGCCTGCAGCTAGTCCTTACTGTACAGGCCTGCAGCTAGTCCTTACTGTACAGGCCTGCAGCTAGTCCTCACTGTACAGGCCTGCAGCTAGTCCTCTCTGTACAGGCCTGCAGCTAGTCCTCACTGTACAGGCCTGCAGCTAGTCCTCTCTGTACAGGCCTGCAGCTAGTCCTCTCTGTACAGGCCTGCAGCTAGTCCTCTCTGTACAGGCCTGCAGCTAGTCCTCTCTGTACAGGCCTGCAGCTAGTCCTCTCTGTACAGGCCTGCAGCTAGTCCTCACTGTACAGGCCTGCAGCTAGTCCTCACTGTACAGGCCTGCAGCTAGTCCTCACTGTACAGGCCTGCAGCTAGTCCTCACTGTACAGGCCTGCAGCTAGTCCTTACTGTACAGGCCTGCAGCTAGTCCTCACTGTACAGGCCTGCAGCTAGTCCTTACTGTACAGGCCTGCAGCTAGTCCTCACTGTACAGGCCTGCAGCTAGTCCTTACTGTACATGCCTGCAGCTAGTCCTCACTGTACAGGCCTGCAGCTAGTCCTCACTGTACAGGCCTGCAGCTAGTCCTCTCTGTACAGGCCTGCAGCTAGTCCTCTCTGTACAGGCCTGCAGCTAGTCCTCTCTGTACAGGCCTGCAGCTAGTCCTTACTGGACAGGCCTGCAGCTAGTCCTCACTGTACATGCCTGCAGCTAGTCCTCTCTGTACAGGCCTGCAGCTAGTCCTCTCTGTACAGGCCTGCAGCTAGTCCTCTCTGTACAGGCCTGCAGCTAGTCCTCACTGTACAGGCCTGCAGCTAGTCCTCTCTGTACAGGCCTGCAGCTAGTCCTCACTGTACAGGCCTGCAGCTAGTCCTCTCTGTACAGGCCTGCAGCTAGTCCTCACTGTACAGGCCTGCAGCTAGTCCTCTCTGTACAGGCCTGCAGCTAGTCCTCACTGTACAGGCCTGCAGCTAGTCCTTACTGTACAGGCCTGCAGCTAGTCCTTACTGTACAGGCCTGCAGCTAGTCCTCACTGTACAGGCCTGCAGCTAGTCCTTACTGTACAGGCCTGCAGCTAGTCCTCACTGTACAGGCAGCTAGTCCTCACTGTACAGGCCTGCAGCTAGTCCTCACTGTACAGGCCTGCAGCTAGTCCTCTCTGTACAGGCAGCTAGTCCTCTCTGTACAGGCCTGCAGCTAGTCCTCTCTGTACAGGCCTGCAGCTAGTCCTCACTGTACAGGCCTGCAGCTAGTCCTCTCTGTACAGGCCTGCAGCTAGTCCTCTCTGTACAGGCCTGCAGCTAGTCCTCTCTGTACAGGCCTGCAGCTAGTCCTTACTGGACAGGCCTGCAGCTAGTCCTCACTGTACAGGCCTGCAGCTAGTCCTCTCTGTACAGGCCTGCAGCTAGTCCTCACTGTACAGGCCTGCAGCTAGTCCTCACTGTACAGGCCTGCAGCTAGTCCTCACTGTACAGGCCTGCAGCTAGTCCTCTCTGTACAGGCCTGCAGCTAGTCCTCTCTGTACAGGCCTGCAGCTAGTCCTTACTGGACAGGCCTGCAGCTAGTCCTCACTGTACAGGCCTGCAGCTAGTCCTCTCTGTACAGGCCTGCAGCTAGTCCTCACTGTACAGGCCTGCAGCTAGTCCTTACTGTACAGGCCTGCAGCTAGTCCTCTCTGTACAGGCCTGCAGCTAGTCCTCTCTGTACAGGCCTGCAGCTAGTCCTCACTGTACAGGCCTGCAGCTAGTCCTCTCTGTACAGGCCTGCAGCTAGTCCTCTCTGTACAGGCCTGCAGCTAGTCCTCTCTGTACAGGCCTGCAGCTAGTCCTCTCTGTACAGGCCTGCAGCTAGTCCTTACTGTACAGGCCTGCAGCTAGTCCTCTCTGTACAGGCCTGCAGCTAGTCCTCTCTGTACAGGCCTGCAGCTAGTCCTCTCTGTACAGGCCTGCAGCTAGTCCTCTCTGTACAGGCCTGCAGCTAGTCCTCACTGTACAGGCCTGCAGCTAGTCCTTACTGTACAGGCCTGCAGCTAGTCCTCTCTGTACAGGCCTGCAGCTAGTCCTCACTGTACAGGCCTGCAGCTAGTCCTCACTGTACAGTATGAACGCCCCCCCCCCCCCCCCCCCCCATGTGCACGCTGACCGCTAGTAGAGACCGTTTATTTCCCCTGTAGTACCTTAATGTACACCACGCTTGCACTGCAGTCTCTTTGATGATGAGTGATGGTGTCTGGGGGCGAATGATTCACACACAGTAGTTACTGTGGTACAATAACGTCTCTGGGACGGCTCAGAGCAAGCAAGCAAACTGATGAGATGAAGTATGGAAGTGAAAGTATATATATAACATAAACAGTTGTATGACATAACTGTAGCAAGAACATGGGGGTCAAGTGGTAGGTGGCGCCACCTACAGGACTCTGTAGACTAGTGAGAGAGAGAGAGAGAGAGAGAGAGAGAGAGAGAGAGAGAGAGAGAGAGAGAGAGAGAGAGAGAGAGAGAGAGAGAGAGAGAGAGAGACCTAGGTAGAAATGAAATGTTAGGGAAAATGTCTAGCATTTACAAAGCACAGCAGTTTTTTTGTGTGTGTGTAAAAATGACTAATGTATAGTAATGTACCTTGAAACATGTTTGAGCAGCGGGTCCATGTGAATTAAGCGCACTGGAGCGAGCGAGCTGCCTGCAGATCTTCACTGCTGTGTGTTTAGCAGGTTCATAAAATAATGTCTTCAAACAGCCAAGGCGGAGCGGCGAGTCGGCAGTAGTCGTGGAAACGGATATATTTGTAACCTATCCTCTCATGGGTATAAGCCTGGTAGTCTTCATTCATTCAGGTTTTCTTTTTCTTTCTTTTTTTTGGCGGGAGAGGGGGGGGGGTACCCAGTGTGATATTTGCCTCCAATCTAAACCCGGTCAATACATTCTTATGAACAGAAAGTGTTTTATTTAATTTTTTATAAATACAAAATTCTATTTTTTGTTGATGTACGTCAAGTATGAAGGTATATGGAGTATTGTTTTTAAAGTCATGGAGACAGTGTCTCCATTCCATATGTATAGAGTGATGATGTATTATAGCCCAACATGACTCGAAGGTGATGAGTGGTGATGATGATGTATAGCCAACATGATATGACTAGAAGAAGGCAGAATGAGTTTACAGTATCATTCATGGGGCAAGGATTTTATATATCTATCTCCACAATAACACATTTCAAATGTGCATCATCCAGTGCCTCCGGGGCCGTCTGTGACCTCGCCAGCGTTGATGCTGAGAGTCTGTGTTCAACCCATCATCTCACTGCACACACACATCCACATGTACACGCTCACTTTAAACAAACACTCACCTACCACTCACTTTACATTTATCTTATTATTAAAAAGATTTGCACTACATGATTTGCACCCTACCCTTAAGTTTTGTACCACATCTCATTTCTGCATTGTACCTCACTGTTACTCGTTTTACTCTGTGCTGTATATTGTATATATGTATATTGACTTTACTTACTTTTACTTACTTTTAAATTACTTCTTTATTTTTTTTACTTACTTTCTTTTTTACTGTATGTAGCACACTCCCAGGGGCTCTTTCAGAAATAAGCATTTCATATAAAGTATTCTGTATTTTGTCGTGACATATAATAGACAAACTTGAAACCAACTTGAAACTTGAACGGCCTCCACCTCTTCATGTTGCCAGTAGGATCGACTGCTGTAGGGAAGGTCTGTGTCATTCTGTATCATGAGTCAAACCACTGATTCAGCTGACTCATTCAGCGAGCACCGTCTACTCAACACACAGACAGATGGAAACTAGCTCATTATCTAATTCTGCCACATTTACATTGATGTGGAAACTGAAGATGTTGATTAATGTGCACTGTCCCTGGGTAAAAAAAATTCAAATAAATAAACACACACACACATACAGTATACACACTGTACCAGTGTTGTAGTACTCGAGTCCAGGACTTGGACTTGGACTTGAGTCCTGGACTGATTTTCAGGACTCGTGACTCGACTTGGACTTGAGCACTGATGACTCGGACTCGGACTTGGACTCGAGCATTGACTGCATTCGGACTCGGAAGGTGCAGACGAGGACTCGGACTTGTTAATTGATAAATACTGTTTTTGTATATTTTTTGTAATAGGCCCTAATAATTTGGCATGAGATATTGATTAATTTGGCTATTGTGTCACAAAGTAAATAAGCACCCTTTGAAATGGTGACCGCTGTGTCATTTATGCTTAAAGGGGAACAATTTTACTATTTCTTTCACTATTTGGGCACTTTTACACAATTCCTGTGAGTCTATGGAACACCTCTGTAAGGTTTTTTTCAAAAAATTTCATTGTTTTGTATTTCTAATCAAGTCCTCAAAAACAGCATTTTTCTACCTCAAGATCTTAAGCCGTTTTGAGGCTGGGCTCCAACCACTGTGTGGCCTGGTGCCAACTGCCACACCAACTGTCACATTATTATGCAGCTGAGAAATCTCTGACATCACAGATATGCACATTTTCAGATGACTCAGTTCAGTGAGGGTGAATATTGTGAGAGGAGAATTGGAAGAATGCGCCAATATGAGAATTAGAGACATAGATCCTATTAATATAAGTCCACATAGCTAGGAAACAATGCTAAACACTGAAAAATGCTATTTATAAGATAGTTCCCCCCCCTTTTTATTTGTATGTCAGCTCTTTGACTGCCAGAGTGGAGGTGACTCAACCTTGATGACTGGGACTCGGACTAGGGTAATGGCCTGGGGACTCGACTCGGACTCTGGCTCTTCTTTGGTGACTTGGACTCGAACACTGGGGACTCGAGACTCGACTCGGGCTCAATATTTAGTGACTCGACTACAACACTGGTACACACATACAGTACACAGTGTAGGCTACACACATACAGTACACACTACAGTGTAGGCTACACACATACAGTACACAGTGTAGGCTACACACATACAGTACACACTACAGTGTAGGCTACACACATACAGTACACAGTGTAGGCTACACACATACAGTACACAGTGTAGGCTACACACATACAGTACACAGTGTAGGCTACACACATACAGTACACAGTGTAGGCTACACACATACAGTACACAGTGTAGGCTACACACATACAGTACACAGTGTAGGCTACACACATACAGTACACAGTGTAGGCTACACACATACAGTACACAGTGTAGGCTACACACATACAGTACACAGTGTAGGCTACACACATACAGTACACAGTGTAGGCTACACACATACAGTACACAGTAGGCTACACACATACAGTACACAGTGTAGGCTACACACATACAGTACAGTGTAGGCTACACACTTACAGTACACAGTGTAGGCTACACACTTACAGTACACAGTGTAGGCTACACACATACAGTACACAGTGTAGGCTACACACATACAGTACACAGTGTAGGCTACACACATACAGTACACACTACACACATAGTGGAAAAGCATGAGGTGAGTTTAAACCATTGCATCGCCTTTATGGAACACCCTCCTCTCAGTGCTGTGATCTGCAGAAGGTATATACTGTAGTATATCGTTCTTTTAACAGCAGCTAGAACATTTCTTATTCAGACAGGCTTTTAATGAAGGGAGTCATTTATCATTTATCGTTATTGTATCTTTTTATCATGTGTGTGGTCATGTCTTTCTTTCCTGTTTCAACTGGTTTTAATCTGCTCCTACTTGATACTGTTCGGTGTGGTCTGTTTTATTGCTTTTAATTCTGTGAAGCACCGTGAGATTTTGTAAAAGGTGCTATGAATCAACTATGACTACTTACTTACTTACTTACTTACTTACACACACACATATAGACACACATACATACACATACACGCATAAACATGATCGAGGACCTCCAGGCTGCTTTTAATTGTTTTGAAACCTCGCTTTTTCAAGATTCAAGAGGTTTATTTGTCACATACATACCAGGGCATACAGTGAAATGCGGGTGGCCATGCCCGCTTTGATTGTGCAATAATACTAAATAATAAACAGGTAATAAAATAAGACATAAAATAGGCATGATAAAATAGACATGCTAAAGTCCTGAGATAGTGCTATACAATGTTAGCTACGGATTTAAGGCACTGGGTCCTATGTACACTAGTACAGTGGTTCCCAAAGTCGGGGTCGCGACCCAAAGGTGGGCCGCGAGCAGCCACGGGTGGGCCGCGAGATGATTTAAAAAAAAAAAAAAAAATTAAAAAAAAAATTATTTTTAATTTTTTAATTTTTTAATTTTTAATTTTTTAATTTTAATTTTTTTTGTCAGGCCACTGAACTTAGAAGCAGGCCAGGACAGTGTTTCTAGTTGTATTCTAAAATTCTATTCTATTGTATTCTAAAATGTGACTATATGGTTTTATATTAACTTAATAAATAAACAAAAACTAAAAATCTACTTATTTCAACGAACATTTCAAACTAAATAACAGATTATGCACATAAAACGCTGAAAACAACCGAAGCAACAATAGTATTTTAATGAGGCTATTATTATTATCATTATTATTTTGCAACAAGTTAGCCCTCTCATAAATAGCACATATAAATGAATAACTAACTTGAACTAACTTAATAGGATTGAAGTGATATTTGGCTTAAAAAATCGGTCGCCTGGCAAAAAAAAAAAAAAAAAAAACAGACGATGTGCATTGGGCCGCGGCTCTCTGACGCCTTATTTTCTGGGCCCCGGCCTGAAAAGTTTGGGAACCCCTGCACTAGTATACAATATACCGTTTTTACTCTATATCCTTATGCTATACTTGCTATATCTAAACTATACTATACAAGAACCACATCAGTTCTTTCCTTAAAGTGACCTTTATTTTCCTCGTTCCTTTAAAGTGTCCTTTCCATTTTGTTTAAAGTGACCGTTTGTGTGTGGGCAAATGCAGCATGTGTGTTGTGTGTGTGTATGTGTGTGCTCATGTGTACTTGTGTGTGGAGAGTTCAGTGTTCAATGTTCTGATGGCCTGGGGGACAAAGCTGAGCCGTAGTCTCTCTGTTCTTGTTGCATGTGTGCATAGGCGCTTGCCTGACCGCAGCAGCTTGAACAGGCTGTTGTTGGGGTGGTGAGGGTCTTTCATTATTCTGCAGGCTCTGGATTTGCACCTCCTGTTATATAAGTCCTGCAGGGGTGGTAGTGCAATACCCGTAGTATGCTCTGCTGAGCACACCACTCTCTGTAGGGCCTTCCTGTCCTGGGCCGGGCTGTTTCCAAACCAGGCAGTGATGTTTCCAGTCAGAATGCTCTCTACAGCCCCGGAATAGAAGGAGTGGAGTATCTCCAGCTCACAGCTCCGGGGTTGTCACCAGCTTGGCTGGCCGTTCACACTAATACAATTGGCAGTATTAGAGGGTGGGAGAAGCTGGCGGGGTGGGTCCGGGTTGTTGTAAACAGCGACTCCTACAGTTCGGTCGGGGCGCCTGCTAAGCGCGGATAGGACCTGAGTGGGATAGTGTGATCCTTCCACACGCTACGCCCTCTCAGGGAGAATCCGCGCTGCCAGGTGAAAAGAAGCGGTTGATTGGCTGGACATGTGTCAGAGGAAGCACGTGGTAGCCTCCACTCTCCCAGACCAACTGTGGGGGGTAAGTGCGCAGCGACCAGGAAGGGGATTGGGAATTGGCATAACGACTAACATTGGGATGGGAGAAAAATCGGAGGAAAAATATCAATAAAAAAAAGAAAAATAAGGAGTGGAGTATCTTCCCCGATACTCTGAACTTCCTTAACTGTCTCAGGTGATAGAGGCGCTGTTTCGCCTTTTTACGACTGAGTCTATGTGTGTTGTCCATGTCAGATCCTCTGCGATGTGGACCCCCAGGTACTTAAAACTGCTCACCCTATCCACGATAGCCCCATTTATCCACAGTGGCGTGTGTGTCCCCTGCTGTATTCTCCTAAAGTCCACGATCAGCTCCTTGGTTTTACCAATGTTCAGGAGCAGGCTGTTATCCTGACACCAGTGTGCCAGGACATCAACCTCCTCCCGGTAGGCCTTCTCGTCGTTGTCCAAGATCAGCCCCACCACCACTGTGTCGTCCGCAAACTTCACTATGGAGTTGGAGCTGAACCTGGCCACACAGTCATGTGTGTACAGTGAATACAGCAGGGGGCTGAGAACACAGCCCTGGGGGGACCCGATACTCAGGGTGATTGTGTTGGAGGTATGACCCCCAACCCTGACCGCCTGGGGCCTGTCACTCAGAAAGTCCAGGATCCAGGCGCTCAGGGCGGAGCTCAGACCCAGATCGATCAGCTCGTCAACCAGTCTGGTGGGCACTATAGTGTTGAAAGCTGAACTATAGTCAATGAACAGCAATCTCACATAGCCCCCCTTCTGACTGTCAAGGTGAGAGAGGGTGTTGTGTAGTACCTGGGAGACCGCGTCGTCAGTGGACCTGTTTGTCCTGTATGCAAACTGCAATGGGTCCATGTTACTAGGGAGGGAGGCACAGATGTAATCCTTGACCAGCCTCTCAAAGCATTTCATGACCACAGAGGTGAGTGCCACTGGTCTATAGTCATTTAGGCCTGCTGGGGAGGTGTTTTTTGGTACATTATAGTGGACACCTTGAAGCAGGCAGGGACCACGGACTCGGCTAGGGATAGATTGAATATAGTGGTGAACACCGGGGCCAGCTGATTTGCACAGTTTTTTTTAATCTTAAACTAGTTTTAAATGCAAAGAAAACTAAATTCATGATATTCACAAGGGCTTGCTCACAGCCAGTGAAGCATGCTCATAATTGTTACGCTAAAGGGGGCGACTACGTGGCGTAGTGGGCAAGGCGCTCGCCACTAAATGCTGGAGACGCTGGGCTCGTCAGTTCGAGCCCAGCGCTCCACATTTGCTTTCAGTTTAGCTGGTCGTCCGTACTAATACACATTGGCCGTATTAGGGGGTGGGAAACTGATGGGTGGGGATCGGGCGTTGTGGACAGCGACTCCTACAGGTTGGTTGGTGCGCCTGCGCAGTAGAATCAGGAAGTGTCGGGGGCAGCGTGAGCCTCCCACGCGTTACTCCTCGCCACTGAGAGATCGAGCTGCGCAGGTGAAAAGATGCGACTGCTGTTACCTCAAGTACCGGAGGGGACTTGTGCTATGTATGACTTAGTCCACATTGCAGCCGGCTTGTGGGAGGCAAGAAACAGCGTCCGTGACAGGGGAGGGTTGAATTGGATGATACGAAATTGGGATGGGAGAAAATATAGAAGAATGGGAGAAAAAGTGGATAAAAAAAAAAATTGCTACGCTAAAGGGAGCAACCATAAAAAAATTTCATCCTACAAGTATCTTGGGCTATGGCTGGATGAAATGCTATTTTTTTTTTATCCACTTTTTCTCCTTCTTTTTCTGTTTTTCTCCCATCCCAATTTAGTCGTGCCAATTCCCCCCCCCCCCCCCCCCCCCCCGTATTGATCGTTGCTCGCATGTGCCCCCCACTGGTCGGTCGTAGGGAGGGTTGAAGAATCTATCGCATGTCCCCTCCGATACATGCGGAGTCAGACAGCCACTTCTTTTCACCTGCCAGCGCGGACTCTCATTGGCGAGGTGTAACGTGTGGGAGGCTCACACTACCCTCGACATCTCCTGTCCTTGCGGTGCAGGCGCCCTGACCGACCTGTAGGAGTCGCTGTTTACAACAACGACCAGATTACCACCCATCGACTCCCCTCCCGTTGACTCTGCCAATTGAGTCAGTATGACGGCCGGCGCAAGCCGGAGGCAACACTGACAGCCGGATTCGATACCAGTGTCTCACCCGTTGGTTGATTGATTGATTGAAAAGTTTATTAACAGATTGCAGAATGGGTACAGTACAGTACAGCTCAATACATACAATCAATTGTTAAGAGGATGCAGACCTGAGAAAGACTTTCGTCTTGTTTCCATCAGGGTCCCCCATTTTCAATTCATCATATGACACACATGACATACAGATAGACAGTACTGCTACATCTATACATTTATGACATACCAGATTTTCAAATACAGTACTGTTTGTGATACTAAAAAGATCCAGAAGAAGAGTATATACATTTGACATAGAAACTGTGCATTGGGGGAGGTTGGGTAGGTGGGGTGGGGCTGTACATTGGAGGTGGGGGGGGGGGGGGGGGACGAGCGCTTAGACTGCTGCGCCACCCAGCCGCCGAAATGCGCTCTTTAAAGTGCATATTGGAAACCTCACAAAGAAACTTAAACTTGTTTTTTTCTTTCGCAACAAACAATGCTTTTCTTGAGGCCAGAAAGAAACTTGTTCAAGCCACAATCCTGTCTGTAATTGACTATGGTGACATAATATACAGTATATGCATGCTGCCTCTTCACTGCTAAAAAAGCTAGACATGTGTATCATGCTTTTCTGTGCTTCATCACTAGTGCCAAAGGGCTTACTCACCATTGTGTGCTTCATCAAATGGTAGGATGGACCCCTCTGTACGTACGGAGGAAATCCCACATGTATGTTTATATATAAGGCCGTCCTAGGGAAGCTTCCCCGTTATCTTTCCATTCTAATTTGCTTTGCCCCTAGCAGCTACCATACCAGGTCCACAAGATGGCTACTTAAAAAAGAAAAAAAACAGAATACACACTGAACTAGGAAGAACAGCTTTTTCTCGCTTCGCACCATGGGCATGGAATGGGCTACAGGACCATATCCACTTAAGATACCCATAACTTCATACAAAAAGAATGTCGCTGCTTTCCGTATAGTCAGGTCCCCACTGCAAAATGACTATATTACCCTGTATTATACTGTCATACACATCATGTGTAGACTATTCTGTTTTGTGTTTTTGTGTTTACATGTGATGTATTGTATATTGTATACATGCACTTTTATTATGTTCTTGTGTGATGTATCGCACATTTTATTGCTGTGTGATGTATTGCAAATGTTATTGCTGTTATCTTGGCCAGGTCTCCCTTGCAAAAGAGATCTTGTATCTCAATGGGACTTCCTGGTTAAATAATCTTTTTCTTTTAAATACACACACACATACATACATACACATACACAGACACACAATTAAAAAGAAACATAATCAAGACACAGTTACAGGATTGTTCCAAATTTTGTTTTTAAAAAACATGACATCTTCCGAAACATCCCCTTTTTAAAAAAAAGTCATCGATTTCAGTTCCACATCTTTCTTTAAAAAAAAAGAAGTACCAAAACAAAACAAAGAATTTACAGAATTGTGTTGGAAAGCTTGGGGATGGATATAACGGTACAGCTAGCAGGACTGAGTTCACATACTGCGAGTCACATACTGAGGGGTGAATTCACAAAGGGATTGCACGGATTTCTCTGACGCTATAACTGTGCAAATAACCCCAAAATAAACCTTGCTATTCACAAAGCACTCGCAAAGGGTGAAATACTGTGCTAACTGCGTTGCCATCACCATCGCGTCTCTGTGCGTCCGTGCTATTTGCGGGTATTTAAATTAGATAATATGGGCGAAAAATTTGCCCTTTCTATGCAAATCAGCCTCATTGCAAAAACACGCCAAATCACAGAAATTGCCACACGCAGTTAAAAGTTATTTACGTCTTCAGAGAGTTGGTGGTAACTAAGCGCATTTATAAGGGGGGTCATGGCCAGCGTCTCTGGTGATCATGGGAGCAGTGATTGTAGCCAGGGTTAGGTAATAATCACAATCAAGAGAATAGAACCCGCACACTCATATGATCCAGAATAAACGTTGAATTTATAACGTTTCGTCAGGTCCATGAGGCGTAGACGCTGGAAACACAGTCAATGAAACGTTTATTCTGGAGTATATGAGATTTAACTAAACATTAAATACAACTTAATTTCTCACTCTAAAAATAAGTGAAGTGCCTAACTTCAGCCGAAAGATTCAGCACCATGGACAGGTCTGTTCAAACTAATGTCTTTTGGGATGACATGACAAACAAACGCAATGACAAAAACAAAGGATGCAATTGTGTCATGAAAATACAAATGAAGAACTCTCTATAGATTACGAAATAAACTAAATACAAATGGTGAAAAATACTGTTATGTCTATCTGTTATAGAAATGAAGAGCTATTGATTCGTCAGGACTTCCAATTTCCGATCAGGGAATCAAAGCTTTTCTTTTCTGTCTGCCATTGTCCCGGGACATGCATACTGTAGCATGGGCAGTATTTATATTATTTGACCCTATCTGGGAGCAAATTGCACTCAGCTGCTCCGCCAGCCAACTGCACTGCCAGATATCAGGAGCAAACACCTAGTGAATCATACATCTATGGATAGGGAAAATGCTCCTCTTTCCAATGGCAGGGTTGAATCTGGATTTAGTCATTTCTTGCGGTTTTTACGATAATTAGCATTTTCCGATAAATTTGTATTTCCGATAAAACATATAAAACATCGGTAAAAATGAAAATATACACTTTGACTACTGTTTTTGATAGGGTTATGGTATTTACTCTTGGCTACAATTTTTCTTTTGAAAAACATTAACCTCTTAACATCCAAGGACCCACATGTGGACGATTCTTTGCCGACCTCTAGTGGCTCGGATGTGCATTTCCTTTAATACAATATATAGGTAGAATTAAAGCCCTATTTGTTGCCTGTCGATTGCCCTTTCAGGTGACAAAATCCGTTAAGCGGTTCTCGAGTTACATGCCGATATGTGAGGTGTGCCCCAAAGTACGCAAAAGTACACATTACCACCCCCGACTCCCAGGCTCTAGCTCCGTCAATCATTTGGCGATCTCGGAAATCTTTGCACAGGGTTGTAGCCAATGAGTGTGGCTTTCCAATGATACCCCATGATATGATAATTGGGGATCTAATACGGTCTCTATTGATAAAGGAAAATAAAGTCCCTATAGGGGGACCTTAAGGCTTAACAGGTTAAGACGGAGCACATAGCAGGCACAAATCACGTGCAGTTGAGGGTGCTATTAGCGGCCGCAATCCATTCTTTGTGAATTCGCCCCTGTGAGTTCACATACTGGCACATGGAGGTCGCTGGAACTGCTTTACAAGGCTTCAAGAAAGGACTCCATGACACAGACACAGCAGACATACAGTAGGTCGTCGAGGTGTCGTTTCACAATCAATCACATAAACAATATAGAAAACAGGAATATTCGTCAAACATTTTGAGCGAGGTGGGGGCGAAGGGGGGAAGGGGGTACACAGTAGTCGGGGGGCAAAGTACTTACGAGTTCAAAACATCAATTGAATCCTCTTTACACATGGCTGTCCAAAAAATGGTCATGGGAGATTTAAAACATGAACACAGAAAAAAAAATACACGTCGTTTCAGTAGTCGTCGTTATAAATAATCTGTATAAATAAGATTAAATATATATATATTAAAAAAAAGAAAACGATCAGACAAAGAGTTGTCGGGCAAAGCTGCTTTGGCACATTCAGAAACGTACTATACTTATTAGGTCCAAACAACAGTGCTGTTTTTTACTTTTTAGTTATCTTCATACTGCATCCGGTTACGTCTCTGTGCGGTGGTCCTTGGAAGATGTGTAACACGGGGAGAGTGAGATGTTCTGGAAGCTCCTTACACATCTTCCAAGGACGCCGCGCCTCCAGAACATCTCTCTCTCTCCGCGTTACACATCGTCCTAGGTCCCTCGGTACAAATAGCGTTTAAAGTGCAGCTATGCATTCGCCATGTAGAAGAAGTGACAAGAGCTCTCGCTACTCAAGCCTAGCGTACTGTACACACACTGCAACGGCCAAATCCATCTATACACCTGCCTCTATTACTCCTCGTCTATTTCTTTTTTTAAAAAGCAAGAAGGTTTTCTTCATATTATGCCTCGTTTCCTCGGTCCTTATCGCCGTCAAAACACCAGCTTCGCGATAAGAACACAGTCCGTCCGTTACGTGTGTCGACGTGAAACACGCGTTGTTAGAATACAATGTGCTGCTGAAGTGTAAACCACCGGTTAAACTCTCACAGTATATTCACATTAAGTGCCGTTAGATACCCTTGGTTTACACTTAAAAAAATATGATATATGATATGAAAATGATCTGTTTCCCCCCCCCCGGTTAAAGAGTGGTAAAAATACAAAGAAACACCTCGCTAACCTGAACCCTGTCAGCGTGGGAGGGACACCCGACTGAGAAGTGACGAGCCACCCCGCCAGGGAGGGACACCCGACTGAGAAGTGACGAGCCACCCGCCAGGGAGGGACACCCGACTGAGAAGTGACGAGCCACCCCGCCAGGGAGGGACACCCGACTGAGAAGTGACGAGCCACCCCGCCAGGGAGGGACACCCGACTGAGAAGTGACGAGCCACCCCGCCAGGGAGGGACACGTGTATATTTCCCCCAACGGAGTTTCACTTCCGTGTTCGGTTTGCGCGATCTGATTGGCCACTGACATTTTTTTCAGTGCCAATCGCGTTACTCCTAGCAATCGAGCCAGCAGGCTGTTACCCTAACCCTAACCTTAACCAACTAACCCTAACCCTAACCCTAACCCTAACCTTAACCAACTAACCCTAACCCTAACCTTAACCCTAACCTTAACCAACTAACCCTAACCCTAACCCTAACCTTAACCAACTAACCCTAACCCTAACCTTAACCCTAACCTTAACCAACTAACCCCTAACCCTAACCCTAACCCTAACCTTAACCAACTAACCCTAACCCTAACCTTAACCCTAACCTTAACCAACTAACCCTAACCCTAACCCTAACCTTAACCAACTAACCCTAACCCTAACCTTAACCCTAACCTTAACCAACTAACCCTAACCCTAACCCTAACCCTAACCTTAACCCTAACCATAACCAACTTCGAAAGAGAGCGACTTTGAAAGAGTCACCAAGCTTAACCAGTTTGTTAGGAATAACGTGATTGGCGCTGAGAGAAACGTCAGTGGCCATCAGATCGCGCAAACCGAACGTGGAAGTGAAACTCCGTTGGGGAAAATATACAGGCGGGAGGGACACCCAACTGAGGAGGGACACCCGCCAGGGAGGGACACCCAACTGAGAAGTGACACTGCCAGGGAGGGACACCCAACTGAGGAGGGACACCCAACTGAGAAGTGACACCCGCCAGGCTAACAGGAGGAATACGTTTCGTTTCTCGAGGATATAAATGCCTTTTTTTGTCCACATCGTAAATGCTTCATACACATGGCATATGACATACATACATACATACATACATACATAGAACACACACGCGGACCGTGCAGCGGCCATGTCTCTTCTGTCTTCTGACGCCTGACGTTCCGAACAGTCACGTCTTTTTGAAAAGGATTTTGTTCCCGAGTGGCTGACATCCTGCATCTCCATGGAAACGCTTTCTAGCTAATAATAGAAAATCATGTCTCGATGCCCCGTCAAGCACATGCACACGCGCAGACACACCCACGCACATGCAGACACGCACGCACACACACACACACACAGGATTATCTGGGTGGGGTCATGTAGTGGGTTAGAGTGCGTGTGTGTGTGCGTGTGTGTGTGTGTGTATTGGGAGAGGCAATATGGCTGAGACAGGCTGTTGGTGATAGAGAAAACACCCACCACCCCACACGCACATTCACACACATTGCGCATCCCACAAGCACACACACACACACACACACACACACACACACACACACACACACACACACACACACACACACACACACACACACACACACACACACACACACACACACACACACACACACACACACACACACACACACACACTGTGACACACACACACGTCACACACACACACACACACACACACTGTGACACACACACACGTCACACACACACCAGAGCTGTACGCTAAGCTTTTTCACTAGGGGCACAGGTGCCCTAAATGAAAAATGTAGGGGCACAGAATCCTTTTTAAATAAAGATTTTACCATTATAGTGCAAAAAAACATGTTCCTCCTGCCTCATTACTATGGTCCTTTTATTTAACATTTAAGTGCTTTTGTTTTCAGGTTTGTATCTTTTATAATGAACCAACTTAAGTATTACCACAGCTGCAACCATGTCTTCTTTCATTGATAACAGTGTATTAACAGTGTTCATTAGGGATGGGTATCGTTAGGATTTTATCGATACTACTACTCTTATCGATACTGCTTAACGGTTCGGTACTTTATCGATACTCTTATCGGTTCTTTTTGATTATTTTGCATAGTGGGCGTGTCAACAGTGTCAGCTGAACTCGCACCAAACAAGGCATAGGGAAATAGTCAGACAGAGAGACATCCCAGAATTATTTCATAGTACAAAGTTTCTGAATGGATTTTTTTTTTTTTTTTTTTTTTTTATCTTTCTTCCCTCCTTTTTCCCGATTTTTCTCCCATCCCACCCTTCCTGGTTGTTGCGTACTTTCCCCTACTGTTGGTCCGGGAGACCGGAGACTGTCACATGCTTTCCTCCGACGCATGTGCAGCCTGGGGCAGGCCAACCTGGCAGGTTCTCACCGGGGAGAGTGTAGCGTGTGGGAGGCCACACTATCTCTCCTTAGTTCCAACCCTTGCTGAGCAGGCGCCCCGACCGAACTGTAGGGGTCGCTGTCCACAACGCCCAGGACCCACCCTTCAGCTTCCCACCCCCTGATACAGCCAATTGTATCAGCATGAGGGGCCAGCCAAGCTGATAGCAACGCCAGGAGCTGGATTCGAACAGGCGAATCCTAGTGTCTCCCGGTGTTGGTGACGAACGTAATCTCTGTGCGCCACCTGCCCCCCCTGAATGGATATTTGGATTAAACCAAGTTGTATGCAGTGATGAGCAGTCTTTCCCCGCGGAACACAAGTTACTTAACGTTACACGGGTCGCGCTATGTGTATGCTTTTTTTTAACGTTTCCTTCTCTCCGCTACGATGACCTCCGCTCTGCTTCGGCACGGACAGCACCCCTCAAGCACCCGTATGCACGTGTGAGTGTGAGCGTTTCAGTGTGTAACCAACAGCCCCGCTCCTCGGGCAGACAGAGAGACCGAGGGAGGAGAGATATAGAAAATGGCCAACAAGATTTGCGACGTTTAAATTCCTCTGGAAAAAAAGGAGTGAAATGCCAATGAGAGGGTTGAAATCAGTACTCGCAAAGGTGCCCCCCAAATATTTGTTTCTACTCGCACGGGCAAAATTCTGGCGCAATATGCAATGCCCTCGTTGTCGCACTGTACAGCCCTGCACACACACAAACACACCCACACACACACACACACACACACACACACACACACACACACACACACACACACACACACACACACACACACACAGTCACAGTCAACACACAAACACACCCACACACAGTCACGGTCAAGACACAAACACACCCACACACAGTCACACACACACACACACACACACACACACACACACACACCCACACACAGTCACAGTCAACACACAAACACACCCACACACAGTCACACACACACACACACACACACACACACACACCCCACACACAGTCACAGTCAACACACAAACACACCCACACACAGTCACAGTCAACACACAAACACACCCACACACAGTCACACACACACACACACACACACACACACACACCCACACACAGTCACAGTCAACACACACACACACACACACACACCCACACACAGTCACAGTCAACACACACACACACCCACACACAGTCACGGTCAACAGTCGCCGTGCTTCTCAGGTCAGGACCTGGCGTGCAGGTTGGCAATGACCCCGTCCTGAGGCAGGCCCTTGGCGGGCAGCTCCTCCGCGACCCCCCGGCGTCACCCAGCCCGTGGTCAGTGCTCTCGCAGCTGCTCTGAGGAGACTCCGGAGGAGGCTTGTACATCACACTGGCTAGCAGGAAGAAGATCGTCCCCAACACCTGGAGACACGGGAGGAGGGGGAGAGGGAGGAGGAGAGAGGGGGAGGGGAGGAGAGGGAGGAGGGAGAGGGAGAGGGGGAGGAGAGGGAGGAGGGAGAGGGGGGAGGAGAGGGGAGGAGAGGGGAGGAGAGGGAGGAGGAGAGGGAGGGGAGGAGGGAGAGGGAGGAGGGAGGAGGAGAGGGGGAGGAGGGAGAGGGGGAGGAGGGAGAGGGAGGAGGGAGGAGGGGGAGGGGGAGGAGGGAGGAGGAGGGAGGAGGGAGAGGGGGAGGGGGAGGAGAGGGAGGAGGGAGAGGGAGGAGGGAGAGGGGAGGAGAGGGAGGAGGGAGAGGGGGGAGGAGGGAGGGAGGAGAGGGGGAGGAGAGGGAGGAGGAGAGGGAGGAGGGAGAGGGAGGAGGGAGGAGGGAGAGGGGGAGGAGGAGAGGGGGAGGAGGAGAGGGAGGAGGGAGGAGGGAGAGGGGGAGGAGGGGGGAGGAGGAGAGGAGGAGAGGAGGGGGAGGGGGAGGAGAGGGAGGAGGAGAGGAGGGGGAGGGGGGGAGAGGGAGGGAGGGAGAGGGAGGAGGGAGAGGGGGAGGAGAGGGGAGGAGGGAGAGGGGAGGAGGGAGGGAGGAGAGGGGGAGGAGAGGGAGGAGGAGAGGGAGGAGGGAGAGGGAGGAGGGAGGAGGGGAGAGGGGAGGAGGGAGAGGGGGAGGAGGGAGAGGGAGGAGGGAGGAGGGAGGGGGGAGGAGGGGGAGGGAGAGGGAGGAGGGAGGGGGGAGAGGGGGAGGAGAGGGAGGAGGAGAGGAGGAGGAGAGGAGGAGGGAGAGGGAGGAGGAGGGAGGAGGGAGAGGGAGGAGAGGGAGGAGGGAGAGGGGGGAGGAGGGAGGAGGGAGAGGGAGGAGAGGGAGGAGGGAGAGGGGGGGAGAGGAGGAGGAGAGGGAGGAGGGAGAGGGGGGAGGAGGGAGGAGGGAGTGGGGAGGAGAGGGGAGGGGAGGGGGGGGGATGGAGAGGGGGGAGGGGAGAGGGAGGAGGGAGGAGGGAGTGGGGAGGAGAGGGAGGAGGGAGAGGGGGAGGAGGGAGGAGGGAGGGGGGGAGGAGGAGGAGGAGAGGGGAGGAGAGGGAGGAGGGAGAGGGGGAGGAGAGGGAGGAGGGAGAGGGGAGGAGGAGGGAGGGGGAGAGGGGGGAGGAGGGGGAGAGGGGGAGGAGGGAGGGAGGGGGAGAGAGGAGGGAGAGGGGGGAGGAGGGAGGAGGGAGAGGGAGGAGAGGAGGAGGGAGGGGGAGAGGAGGGAGAGGGAGGAGGAGGAGGGAGAGGGGAGGAGGGAGGAGGGAGAGGGGGAGGAGAGGAGGAGAGGGGGGAGGAGGGAGGAGGGGAGGGGGAGGAGGAGGAGAGGGGGGAGGAGAGGGAGGGAGAGGGGGGAGGAGGGAGGAGGGAGAGGGAGGAGAGGGAGGAGGGGAGGGGGAGGAGGGAGGGAGGAGGGAGGAGGGGAGAGGGGAGGGAGGAGGGAGAGGGGGAGGAGAGGGAGGAGGGAGAGGGGGGGGAGGGAGGAGGGAGAGGGAGGAGAGGGAGGAGAGGAGGGAGAGGGGGGAGGAGGGAGGGAGAGGGAGGAGAGGAGGGAGGAGGGAGGGGGGAGAGGGAGGAGGGAGAGGGGGGAGGAGGGAGGAGGGAGAGGGGAGGAGGGAGGAGGGAGAGGGGGGAGGAGGGAGGGAGAGGGAGGGAGGGAGAGGGAGGAGAGGAGGGAGGAGGGAGAGGGGAGGAGAGGAGGAGGGGAGGGGGGAGGAGGGAGGAGGGAGAGGGAGGAGGGGGGAGGAGAGGGAGGAGGGAGAGGGGGGAGGAGGGGGAGGGAGAGGGGAGGAGGGAGGAGGGAGAGGGGGGAGGGAGGAGGGAGAGGGGGAGGAGAGGAGGGAGAGGGAGGAGAGGGAGGAGGGAGAGGGAGGAGGGAGGAGGGAGAGGGAGGAGGGAGAGGGGGGAGGGAGGAGGGAGAGGGAGGAGGGAGGAGGGAGGAGGGAGGAGGGGAGGAGAGGGAGGAGGGAGAGGGGGGATGAGGGAGAGGGAGGGAGGGGAGAGGGAGGAGGGAGGAGGGAGGGAGGAGGAGAGGGAGGAGGGAGAGGGAGGAGGGAGGAGGGAGGAGGGGAGGGGAGGAGGAGGAGGGAGGAGGGAGGAGGGAGAGGGAGAGGGGAGGAGAGGGGGAGGAGGGAGAGGGAGAGGGGAGGAGAGGGAGGAGGGAGAGGGGGAGGAGGGAGAGGGGGGAGGAGGGAGAGGGAGGAGGGAGAGGGAGAGGGAGAGGGGGAGGGGGGAGGAGGGAGAGGGAGGAGGGAGGAGGGAGAGGGGAGGGGGAGGAGAGGGGGAGGAGAGGGAGGAGGGAGGAGGGAGAGGGAGGAGGAGGAGCGAGAGGGGGGAGGAGGGAGAGGGAGGAGAGGGAGGAGGGAGAGGGGGAGGAGAAGAGGGAGGAGGGAGGAGGGAGGAGGGAGAGGGAGAGGGAGGAGGGAGAGGGAGGAGGGTGAGGGAGGAGGGGGAGGGAGAGGGGAGGAAGGGAGGAGGGAGAAGGGAGAGGGAGAGGGAGGAGGGAGATGGAGAGGGAGAGGGAGGAGGGAGAGGGAGAGGGAGGAGGGAGAGGGAGAGGGAGAGGGAGAGGGAGAGGAGAGGGAGAGGGGGAGGGAGGAGGACAGGAGAGAGAGAGAATGAATTATACTGTTAAATATTCCATCGCACTGTATTGTTATTTGTATATACTTGACCACATCAGCCACAATTGTATAGCCCTGGCCTATTTTATTTTATAATTCTATTCTATTGTGTTTCTATTTTAATTGAGTTTATATTCCATTTTATTTTATTCTACTGTAATGTCCGACTCTTAACAATAAACACTGTTAGGACTGTCTGACTAGAATAGAAGACTAACTCAGTAGTTAACGTGAATGAATAGAAGACTATCTCAGTAGTTAACGTGAATGAATAGAAGACTATCTCAGTAGTTAACGTGAATGAATGGAAGACTAACTCAGTAGTTAACGTGAATGAATAGAAGACTATCTCAGTAGTTAACGTGAATGAATAGAAGACTATCTCAGTAGTTAACGTGAATGAATAGAAGACTATCTCAGTAGTTAACGTGAATGAATAGAAGACTATCTCAGTAGTTAACGTGAATGAATAGAAGACTATCTCAGTAGTTAACGTGAATGAATGGAAGACTATCTCAGTAGTTAACGTGAATGAATAGAAGACTAACTCAGTAGTTAACGTGAATGAATAGAAGACTATCTCAGTAGTTAACGTGAATAAATAGAAGACTATCTCAGTAGTTAACGTGAATGAATAGAAGACTAACTCAGTAGTTAACGTGAATGAATAGAAGACTATCTCAGTAGTTAACGTGAATGAATAGAAGACTATCTCAGTAGTTAACGTGAATGAATAGAAGACTAACTCAGTAGTTAACGTGAATGAATAGAAGACTATCTCAGTAGTTAACATGAATGAATAGAAGATTCAAGAATTTTTAAGATGGAAAGCAAGTGAATATGGTGCAAAAATGCAAAAGCAATGACCACTTATCACCAGCAGATGGCGGCCAATACAAACAAGAATTTTGCAGACTACCACTTTATTAGCAAAAGGTGTCGTTTTACAACACAGTCATAACCACCATCATTGTTATCTCACTCCCCTTAAAAGGCATCCAGACCCATTTGTAGTGTCTACGATGTCGCCCGCGGTGCAGGAGACCGGGGTTCGACTCCCACTCAGGGCATGTCAAATAAGACCGGTTTCATATATATATATATTATATATATATATATATTCTTACCGCATATATCTATCTATCCACATCTGTAAGTACATACCTGCATATGATCATTTTTACACACTGTATCTGTATACTATATCTATATCTGTACATATCCCTTACCTACTCTCACTAGTTACGCTGCTGGCCAGTATGACCTACTACATAGTGCTAGATACATGTATCTCTGTACATATTAACTATATATCACTTACTACAACTATGTACATACATCTGATTAGCACTATTACTCAGTAGTACTAGTAATTCATATATGTTATACCCAGTTTGATCACCTGTACATTGTATATTACTGTTTGCACTTTACTGTTACATTTGCACTCTGGTTGGATCACAAACTAATTTACGTTGTGCTGTACTTGTTGTGCTGTATAATGACAATACATTTTAATTAGAGATGCTCGATATTGGCTTTTTTACCGATACCGATATACCGATATTGTCCAACTCTTAATTTCCGATACCGATATCAACCGATACCGATATATGCAGGGTTTCCCTCCCAAAAAACGGAATAATTTCAGGTCATTAACATTATATATCTCTTGTCGTGTAATTAACACAACAGTATGCATACTTTGACAATAAATAAAATAATAATTTGTTCTTACTTGCTTGCCTGGGTAAATAAAGGTTTATCGATATTATCGGCCGATATTGGCATAAAAATGTGATATCGGAAAATATCGGTATCAGTTTAAAAAAAAAGAAAAGAAAAACACAATTTTTTTAACATATTATGTGAAAAATAATTGTGTTTTTTTTTCTTTTTTTTTAAACTGATACCGATATTTTCCGATATCACATTTTTATGCCAATATCGGCCGATAATATCGGTAGGCCGATAATATCGGACATCCCTAATTTTAATCGAATCTAATTGAATCTACTCTAATCTAATCTAATAAAGGCTAAAATGATTGATGAATGATAGTAGTAGTAGTAGTACCTTATATATGATGCCAGCTATAAGTGTGTATCTGCTCATGGTAGAGTTCTGGTAGAGGTAACAGGAGCCCTGCTCTCCACACTGGTCCTGCCACAGTAAGCAGGAGATGTCAATCACTGAGCCGAACGCTATCGGCCCTGGAATCCCGCCTTCAGAGGAACGACAACACGGATCAGACAGGTTGACACATGACCTTAAAGGCACACGCCAACATTTTGGGAAATTAGCTTAACCGTCTTCTCCAGACAGAGACAATTAGAAGATAGATACCAGTTTCCTCTCTGTGCGTTCAGTACTAGAAAGCTATCTGGCTGCAAGTTAGCCTAGCTTAGCACAATGAATGGAAGTGGACATGGCCGGTTAGCCTTGGCATTGTCTAACTAACACCTCTCCCCTGAAGGCTAACCGGCACTGTCCGCTACCATTGATTGTGCTAAGCTAGGCTAACGTGCAGCCTAGATAGCCTTCTGCTGAACGCACAGAGAGGAAACTGGTATCTATCTTCTTGTCTCTCTCTCTGGAGAAGACGGTAAGCTAATTTCCCCAAATGTTGGCGTGTTCCTTTAAATGACCCCTGATTCTGAGACGAATTAACTGATAGGGATTCATGTTTGTTAGGGTGAAATATTTCAAAGCAAATCAAGGGTTAAAGAATATACAGCAGACCTACCGAGGCTGCGAACCACAATCCACTGGATGCCGAGTCCAAAGGATCTCTGGTTGTCTGGGACACACCTGCAGGGAAGAATCAAGAATCAAGAATCAAGAGGTTTATTTGTCACATACCGTACATACCAGGGCATACAGTGAAATGCGGGTGGTCATGTCCGCATCGATTGTGCAATAATACACTAATAAAATAGACATCGAAAAAAAATAGGTAAGACACAAGATGTGTATGATAAAAAAAATACATGCTAAGTTCCTGAGAAACTGGTTCCTATGTACACTACTATACAATTTACAATTTTAACTCCGTAATTTTTATACTTAATGTATCTAAACTATACTATTACAATTCCTCCTTCCTTTAAAGTGACTTTTCCATTATTTAAAGGGGAACTATTTTACTATTTCTTTCACTATTTGGGCACTTTTACACAATTCCTGTGAGTCTATGGAACACCTCTGTAATTTTTTTTTTTTTTAATTCATTGTTTTGTATTTCTAATCAAGTCCTCAAAAACAGCATTTTTCTACCTCAAGATCTTAAGCCGTTTTGAGCCTGGGCTCCAACCACTGTGGTAAACCACTGCCTCGCCTGAACATTAACATGCAGCGGTGTCTCTCTGACATCACAAATCAGCACATTTTCAGATGACTCAGTTCAGTGAGGGTGAATATTGTGAGAGGAGAATTGGAAGAATGCGCCAATATGAGAATTAGAGACATAGATCATATTAATATAAGTCCACATAGCTAGGAAACAATGCTAAACACTGAAAAAGGCCATTTATAAGATAGTTCCCCTTTAAAGTGACATTTTGAGGGGGCAGTTTTAAGACCGGTCACACACACAAATACTTAAAACTGTCTGGGACACACATGTACGTACACACATGTACTGTGTAATGTATGCCGTTGGTGGCGCTCGAAGCATAGAAAAACTACCTCCCCCCCACCCCCACCCTTTTGTGCATGCATGATGAAACATAATACCGATAATCTAGCGTTGATTTCAGATTGATTCAATAATCAGGCGAGAAATGGCACGATTTATAATGAAATGCAGTAAAGCGCTGTTTGCCGGAGTTTCCTGGGATTACACAGGATCACTCCTAAACCTATACTCATATTCACCACGGTATAAAACGGAAATTTATCTGTTTTTTGCATGTTGACCGGAAGAAACTCACTGACAATCGACGTTGTTATTAGATCCATAGCTATAATATTTAATATAGGTTTAGCACTGCAAACACCGGAATGTATCCCCATTGAACAGAGCGCTGGCACACAACGGCCCAACTCCCCATAGCGACCTCTGGCGCTGAACCTGTTAAGACCGGTCGCATACACAAATACTTAAAACACCTGGTAGAAACCTACACAGAGTACACATGGTAGAAACCTACATGAACACAGGGAGAACATGGTAGAAACCTACATGAACACAGAGAACATGGTAGAAACCTACATGAACACAGAGTACATGGTAGAAACCTACATGAACACAGGGAGAACATGGTAGAAACCTACATGAACACAGGGAGAACATGGTAGAAACCTACGTGAACACAGGGAGAACATGGTAGAAACCTACATGAACACAGGGAGAACATGGTAGAAACCTACATGAACACAGGGAGAACATGCACACGCTTCTCCTGCCAGGGTTTGTTAGAGAATGAGGACCATTGTTTCTATACTTCTGTCTAATGTCCCACTTAGAGACATCTGCACTGGCAGGAAGCTACTGGACTGGTGGAAGTGCTCATCTTTGTTTAATTACGTACCAGGTATCATCTGTGTTGATGTATCTTTGCTCTCCGTTCGCACTAGGACCTATTCTCGGTACATACTCTATAGGTAGGGCAAATAAAAGTTCTGCTCCCTACTGAGAGTGGCTGTGAGAGCGGGGATGCTCAATTCTACCTGAGAGTGGCCTGTGAGTGTGGGGATGCTCAATTCTACCTACCTGAGCGTGGCCATGAGTGTGGGGATGCTCAATTCTACCTGAGCATGGCCTGTGAGTGTGGGGATGCTCAATTCTACCTGAGCATGGCCTGTGAGTGTGGGGATGCTCAATTCTACCTGAGCATGGCCTGTGAGTGTGGGGATGCTCAATTCTACCTACCTGAGAGTGGCTGTGAATGCGGGGATGCTCAATTCTACCTGAGCGTGGCGGTGAGAGTGGGGATGCTCAATTCTACCTACAGTACCTGAGCATGGCCTGTGAGAGCGGGGATGCTCAATTCTACCTACAGTACCTGAGCATGGCCTGTGAGAGCGGGGATGCTCAATTCTACCTACAGTACCTGAGCATGGCCTGTGAGAGCGGGGATGCTCAATTCTACCTACAGTACCTGAGCATGGCCTGTGAGAGCGGGGATGCTCAATTCTACCTACAGTACCTGAGCATGGCCTGTGAGAGCGGGGATGCTCAATTCTCCCTACCTGAGCATGGCCTGTGAGAGCGGGGATGCTCAATTCTCCCTACCTGAGCGTGGCTGTGAGAGCGGGGATGCTACAGAGGAAGGTGAAGGAGATGACGATGAAGAAGAAGGCGAGGAAGACCGGCATGTGCCCACAGGTGCTGCCACACTTCCCTGCCAGCGCCTGGCCCTCGCCACCCCAGGACACGTTGCCCACGACACAGCTGCACCCGGAGTAGACCTGGGGAGACACAGGGGCAGAGACGAGAGGAGATGCAGGGGTGTGAAGTACTCGAGTAATTGTACTTTGTTACAATACATAAGTACTGTTTTTGGGGGATTTGCACTTTACTCGAGTATTATTAGGTTTGTATACTTGTACTTTTACTCAATTACATTTCAGAGGGAAAAAAATAATTTTACTCCTTACATTTAAAACGCAGACCTACAAAGTACAAAGTACAAATCTCGCAGGTCCAACTATTTTAATTAGTGTATTTGTTTCTCTGGCCGAACTAACGCTAAGGTTATTAATCCTGCGGCCGCTCTTTATTTAAAAAACAGCCAATATCGTTGAATGAATAATAAGCTTGAATCAAAAGTCAAGTTCCTCACAAGACGACTCCTGAATCGTTTGAGGATGTCCGAGAAGAACACTTTCAGTTTGAACCGGCGTTGTTACGGTAAGACACGTTATTACCAAGCAGTCATCCGTCAAGACGCTTCACTTTCACTTTGACACTTCCCATTATTTTATTTTTTTTATTGATCTTTTCCCCCTCCATTTTCCTCTGATTTTCTCCCATCCCAATGTTAGTCGTTATGCCAATTCCCAATCCCTTCCTGGTCGCTGCGCACTTACCCCCCACAGTCAGATCATCTGGGAGAGTGGAGGCTATCACGTGCTTCCTCCGACACACGTCCAGCCAATCAACCGCTTCTTTTCACCTGGCAGCGCGGACTCTCACTGAGAGGGCGTAGCGTGTGGAAGGATCACACTACCCCCCTCAGATCCTATCCGCGCTTAGCAGGCGCCCCGTCCGAACTGTAGGAGTCACTGTTTACAACGACCCGGACTGGTGACAACCCCGGAGCTGTGAGCTGGATTCGAACAGGCGAATCCAGCTCACATCTCCGGGGCTGGTGACGAACGCATTCTCCGCTACGCCACCTAACCGCCTCTAACACTTCCCATTATTAACGAGCAGTCAAACCTCCAGAAAGCAACAGTTGTGATTGGAGGATCGACAAAAGAGGGTGGGGTTTGTTTGAGATACAGGTCTGATGTACAGTTTGATGATATGTACGGTACCTGTCTGCCGCTGGACGGCTCCGTGTGGTTGATGGCGCTGCAGCCGGCGTGGCACGGCGAGTAATACATGACGCCGTCGGCACCGCACACCGGGTTGTAGAGCTCCCTCACACAGCTGCAGCCTGCGTTACAGCCCACCGTCAGGTTCCTCTCTAACGACGAGCTGGAGGGAGGGAGAGGGGGGGGGGGGGGGGGGGGGGGAGAGGGGGGGGGGGGGGGGAGAGAGAGGGACAGAGAGGCAGAGATAGAGAGCAGAGAGAGATAGAGACAGAGAGAGAGACAGAGAGAGAGAGGGGGGAGAGAGAGAGGGGGGGGGGAGAGAGAGAGAGAGAGAGGGAGGGGGGAGAGGGGGGGAGGGGGGGGGAGGGGGAGAGGGGGGGGAGAGAGAGGGGGGGGGGGAGAGGGGGGGGAGAGGGGAGAGGGGGGAGAGAGAGGGAGAGGAGAGAGAGAAGCAGGGGGACAGAGAGAGAGGCAGAGACAGAGAGAGAGGCAGAGATAGAGAGAGATAGAGAGCAGAGAGATAGAGACAGAGGCAGAGAGAGAGAGAGAGAGACAGAGAGAAGCAGAGAAAGAGAGACAGAAAGAGGAAAAGAGAAAAGAGAGAGGCACACACACAATAAGAGATAACAAAAATAATGATGCATGGCAGAAGAGAGGGTAGCAGAGAGAAGTGTATATATATATTTATATAAGTATATTTATCCTTTAAAAAGAGGTTTTCAGGCGGCTGGGTGGCGCAGCGGACAATGCGCTCGTCACCAACGCAAGAGACACTGGTATCGAATCCAGCTGTCAGCGTTGCCTCCGGCTTGGCCGGCCGTCATACTGGCTCGATTGGCAGAGTCAGCGGGAGGGAAGCCGGTGGGTGGGTCTGGGTCGTTGTGGACAGCGACTCCTACAGTTCGGTCGGGGCGCCTGCACAGCGAGGGAAGGATCTGGGAGAGGTAGTGTGACCTTCCACACGTTACACTCCCCCAGTGAGAGTCCGCGCTGCCAGGTGAAAAGAAGCGGTGGGCTGGCTACACATGTGTCGGAGGAAGCATGTGATAGTCTCCGCCCTCCCAGACCAACGGTAGGGGGCAGAGTGCGCAACGACCAGGAAGGGGATTGGGAATTGGCATAACGACTAACATTGGGAGGGGAGAAAAAAAACGGAAAAAAGGAGGAAAAAGATAATAAAAAAATATATAGGTTTTCAAAACAAGATTTGGAATGCAAGCTCCTATTCTCCTCCTGTACTCTCTTTGAAATAAATACTCCAGTGACCGTGAGCTACTTGCGTAATGATGTATTCGGGTGTGGTGACACCTCTGAACGCTAGAGTGGCTTTTAATGAAGGAGCCATTCTGATGACATGGTTCCTTTCTCCTGCTGCTGACTACTGCGGTAAAGACTGGGCTCATTTCAGACCCATCCTGTCTGTCACACGTCTATTGATCTGATTGATTGATTGATTGATTGATTGATTGATTGAAAACTTTATTAACAGATACAGGTACAGTACAGTACAGCTCAATACACACAATTGTTAAGGGGATGCAGACCAGCGAAAGACTTTCGTCTTGTTTACATCAGGGTCCCCCATTTTCAATTCATCATTCTACAGATTGTGGTCTGAACCAGGGTCCAGAAAGTCACTTTAATGACTATTTGAAAGAAGAAACTACAGCCATTCTAATCAATGCATTCACCCTTGAGTCATAATTATAATATGAATATTTAAATAGGAAAACTGCTTTCTGTTTTCTGAATTGATTGAAGTTAAAGTGAATGGAACCGGGTTAGGGATAGAATGAGCTCTGGACTCTGACTCCATTGCCGACACCCTCGGCTCTGCTACCCATACTGTACGACTCTGTTGCCTATACTAGATGTATACCTACCTACTGTACTTACTGCCTTCACTGTTTACAACTGCCCTACACTGTAACCATAGTAATCATAATAATCATAACTACCTACCTACTGCTTTCACTGTCTAAACTGCCCTAGACTGTAATCATACAGTAGCAATCATAATCATCACAACTACCTACTGTACCTCACACTATAGTCTACCCATATAACTCTGTACGATAGCATGCACGACAGTGCTGTATATACCCATATTTATATTCTTATATTTACAGAATATATATATCCATATTTGTCTGAATATACCTGCATATAACCTTTATATCTATATACTTACTTATACACCTGCTGCATCTAACCCTTAGCTACATGTACAAATGCTGTATATACCATATATATATATTTATTTATTTATTCTCACCACATATATATCTATCCACACCTGTCTGTATTTACCTGCACATAGTCCTTTTACATATCTGTAGATACTATATCAATATCTGTACATATCCCTTACCTACTCTTACTAGTTACACTGCTGGCCAGTATGACTTACTTTTTTATACCTGTATCACTGTACATATTAATACTACAACTCTGTGCATACATCTGATTAGCATTATTACTCAGTAGTACTAATTTCTATATTTTGTACCCAGTTTAATCACCTGTACATTGTATATTACTATTGCACTTTACTGTTACATTTGCACTCTGGTTGGATGCCAACATTATAGAAGGTTAACCGTCTGTAATGTGGTAGTGAACGGGTTAACCTTCTATAGTGTGGTAGTGAAAGGGTTAATTACTGTGGGTCTGCTTTGTTCTGTCTGAGTTACCCGTTAACACTTAAACCAACTGACAGTTTTTTGATGACAGATTGGGTGTGATGATGTCATTATAATAACACAAGCTGTCGTTTTCTTATTTGTAATACTCAATAACGGTTTGAAGTGGATTTGAGTTTCTAATAACAAATGTGCTACTTGATGATTAACCCTTTCACTGCCACACGACAGAAGGTTAACCCTTTACTATCACACAACCGCGGAGCTAATCAAATCAAATCAAATCAAATTTATTTATAGGGCCCGACAACACACGTTAATGTCCCCATGGGCCGTACAGGTCTTCTTTAAACAAGTCAAGAAGACAACATAACAATAAGTCAAGAACAGAACAAGAACACCATAGGGTCCAAACATTTTTTAGATGAATGCAAATAAATGAAAGAATGCAAGCACTCCCAGACATACCCCACGCGAAGGTAAGGAAAAACTCACTAAAACCTAACAATAGGGAAAAAAAGCTCCACAGGCAATGTGGAGGAGAGAAACCTTAGAAGGGCCGTTCAAGGGGGGATCTCCCTTCTTAAGGCCTCTGCATGCTACAGCAAATACAAAGCAACTTCAACACAACATCGACAAAGCAACGGTGTTGCAGACACATTACCTTTATGCTTCTGCAAAATCAACGCGCAGCCTATGATGCAACAAAATGTACCCCGGATGTGCGGCTCGAGCGCGCCCAGCCCGCCTGAATACTTTGGGCAGCCGAAGGTGCGCACTCTAGCCATTACAAACGGATTTCCCTTCTCAACCATACATCGTTAGTATAATAATAGCCCTGTTTATGTTTGTTTTCGCTTGTGTTCTTATATAGTGTAATATCAACCCAGTCCATCCCCATTGTTTCCCCAATCTCCTTCCACGAATTCATCGTCATAATGCTATCCTTAGTTGTAGTCTTTAGACCCGCTATTATATAAATGTTGGTACTTTCGGACCTCCTCTGCAATACGTTCCTGCATTTGATTCATTTTAAACAAACAATTAAACAAGTGTAATGAAACAATACACTAGCTATCGAGCTCCTGTCAGAAAGTTTTCTTTTGGTCTCGAGCTCCTGTCAGAAAGTTTTCTTTTGGTCTCGAGCCAGGAACACTAGAAGTGACAGACAGCCCCGCCCCCATTCACTACCAACCAATCACTGCTACGCAATACCAACGCAACGGGTCTTTAGATTAGATTTTGGACACAGGTACGCAACGCCCAAGCAACACAGTCTACAAGACTGTCTGCAACAAGCGCGCTGAAATCGCGCCGATGTTGTGTTGAAGTTGCTTTGAATTTGCTGTAGCATGCAGAGGCCTTTAGATGTCGGTGATAGTAGTGTTGCAGACGGACAGTTGGTAAGCATGCACTCATGTGTGTAGTGAAACACAGATGAGTGCATGCAATAGCAACTGTACATTTTGAAAAATTAAAGATAGAGCTAATAGCGATAGCAACTGAACATTTTGAAAGATTAAAGATAGAGTTGATAGCGGATCTATTTGAGGCACAGGGGCGGCGCAAGAGGGTCACGTCCTCCCCGTCTTAGTCACGGGACATTCAACACTCCGGTCGTTGCTCAGGGACAGCCGGAGACAGGGGGAAGGGGGGTGGCGCAGAGAGGGTTGCGAACTCCCGGACATCATCGCTAATGATGCTAATGATGGAGCATCGCCGTCGGTTGTGTGATAGTAAAGGGCTAACCTTCTGTATTGTCACAGTGAAAGGGTTAACAGGCTGTCGTGTGGCAGTGAAAGGGTTAAAGGAAACAACAAGTTCAGAATAATACTACAATGACACTGTAACAGTCATCAGTTAGACCCTAATGTGAACAATTGTGATTTTATATGTTTGCTCATTGTACGCCTGTCTTTGAGCTGCAATTTTTGTATGAAAGGTGCCATACAAATAAAGTGTATTATTATTCTTATTATTATCACAGTGTTTCTCTCGTGTTAATTTGGCTTTTGAGAGACATATATACAGTCATTGCATCTCCCCTCCTGGACGCATCTATGCTTTTACCAAACGGTTCGTGTTTCCGCGTTCCCGCTTTGCGCTCCGATTGGCCACGCACGTTTCTGGTCATGTGACATGTGCGCCCAATCGCATGACGCGCCCATTTCCGCCTCGACCAGCAGCAAACTACCTAACGCCTACGATCCACACTCTAACCTTAACCAACTTCGAAAGAGCGCCTAAGCTTAACCGCCCAAAGTACTTGCCGTCACATGATTGGGCGTGCATATGTCACATGACCAGAAACGTCAGTGGCCAATCAGAGCGCAAAACGGGAACGCGCAAACACGAACCGTTTGGTAAAAGCAATCAGGCCTCCTGGACCTAGTGGGTCGTCTCACCCGTTCCAGAGTCTGGAGAACTGGTCCGGATGCTGGTTCTGGATCAGGCTGGAGCGGTACGGGCCCGTGACGCCGGCCATGGGCACGTTGGGGCAGTGGATGAGGAAGATGAAGATGGCCAGCAGGCTGACCAGGGCACAGATCATGCAGAAGCGGATGATTCCCCGACAGCGCAGGTTCATCCTCTTCACGATGTAGCCCCCCAGGAAGGTGCCTCCCCCGCCCGCGGGCACCACCATGTAGCCTGGGGAGAGGGAGGGGGAGGGAGGGAGGGAGGGAGGGAGGGAGGGAGAGGGAGAGGGAGAGGGAGAGGGAGAGGGAGGAGGAGGGAGAGGGAGAGGGAGAGGGAGAGGGAGAGGGAGGGAGGGAGGGAGGGAGGGAGGGAGGGAGGGAGGGAGGGAGGGAGGGAGAGGGAGAGGGAGAGGGAGAGGGAGGGAGGGAGGGAGGGAGGGAGGGAGGGAGGGAGGGAGGGAGGGAGGGAGAGGGAGGGAGGGAGGGAGGGAGGGAGGGAGGGAGGGAGGGAGGGAGGGAGGGAGGGAGGGAGAGGGAGAGGGAGAGGGAGAGGGAGAGGGAGAGGGAGAGGGAGAGGGAGAGGGAGAGGGAGAGGGAGAGGGAGAGGGAGGGAGGGACAGGAAACTGTTAGAACCTACAGCAGGGGTGGCCAACCCGTGGCTCACGAGCCGCATGTGGCTCTTTGCCCGTCAATGTGTGGCTCTTCCATCCATAAAAAAAAAAAAAAATAATAATATTATAATATATATATATATTTTTTTATATACTTTTTTTTGTATGTCATTCCATAAGGATGTAGAATAAACATTTACAGATTTTTTTTAAATGGTCCATTTGTACTGTACTGTACATGACATCAGAGGGTGACTATACTGTAGACGTCTGAGCACAGTACTGATGACATCAGAGGGTGACTATCATCATTTATTTATTCGTACATGGAATTACCACAGTCCAACAGTACATATTAATATAATTCACCAAATTCCATGGCCGAAAGGAACAGGAAGAAGAAAATGTCTTATATATACCTGCCCCTACACACACACACAACACACCGATAGACTTATTGCGTAAAAAGTAAACCAAACAGAATATACCCATTTTGCAAAAATGGAAACATCAACACAACTAAATTAAATCAACATAAATAAACCCATTTTGTGTATCTATCAGTCAAATTACATATTTACGTTCATTCATTTATACACACGCACGCACACACACACACACACACACACACACACGCACACGCACACGCACACGCACACGCACACACACACATGTATCTATACATTTATATAATGTATTATTCTATATTATACTTCTTTATAACATGGCGTTTTAACATTCGCCGAAATGCTTGATTGTGATTGGTCAATAGCGCTCGTCAGAGGTCCGTTATTACTTGATAACGGACCTCTGCCGAGCAATAATGACCGCTGTGCGCAGCTGTAGCAATCAAGCCCACTGACACACACTGCATCAGTGCAATCAGACACACCTGCTGGCAGCGGAGCGACAGAACAGAACTGCGTCTGCATTTGATCTCGTCTCGTCGATGGTGTAAAATGAATTAGGTATATTGTTAGTAAGTTAGCCATGTAATAAGCGGGATAATGTATAGCTATACTCGGTCATTGTCGCAAAATAATTGACCTTCACTACGTTTAAAGAACACCTCGCCGAGGCGCCTCGGTATTCTAAACTCTGTGTCGGTAAATTATTTTGCGACAATGACCTCGTAGCTATACATTATCCCTTACATTATACTATATAATTTAATAATTTTTATTTTATTATAATATAACTAAATCATACTATTTATACTACACCATATTGGTACAGTATTAATAATATACTATATGATGACATCAGAGGGTGACTGTAGAGGTCTGAGTACAGTACTGATGACATCAGAGGGCGACTGTAGAGGTCTGAGTACAGTACTGATGACATCAGAGGGTGACTATAGAGGTCTGAGTACAGTACTGATGACATCAGAGGGTGACTATAGAGGTCTGAGCACAGTACTGATGACATCAGAGGGTGACTATAGAGGTCTGAGCACAGTACTGATGACATCAGAGGGTGACTATAGAGGTCTGAGCACAGTACTGATGACATCAGAGGGTGACTGTAGAGGTCTGAGTACAGTACTGATGACATCAGAGGGTGACTATAGAGGTCTGAGTACAGTACTGATGACATCAGAGGGTGACTGTAGAGGTCTGAGTACAGTACTGATGACATCAGAGGGTGACTATAGAGGTCTGAGTACAGTACTGATGACATCAGAGGGTGACTATAGAGGTCTGAGTACAGTACTGATGACATCAGAGGGTGACTGTAGAGGTCTGAGTACAGTACTGATGACATCAGAGGGTGACTGTAGAGGTCTGAGTACAGTACTGATGACATCAGAGGGTGACTATAGAGGTCTGAACACAGTACTGATGACATCAGAGGGTGACTGTAGAGGTATGAGTACAGTACTGATGACATCAGAGGGTGACTATAGAGGTCTGAGTACAGTACTGATGACATCAGAGGGTGACTGTAGAGGTATGAGTACAGTACTGATGACATCAGAGGGTGACTGTAGAGGTCTGAGTACAGTACTGATGACATCAGAGGGTGACTGTAGAGACGTCTGAACACAGTACTGATGACATCAGAGGGTGACTGTAGAGACGTCTGAACACAGTACTGATGACATCAGAGGGTGACTATAGAGGTCTGAGTACAGTACTGATGACATCAGAGGGTGACTATAGAGGTCTGAGTACAGTACTGATGACATCAGAGGGTGACTGTAGAGGTCTGAGTACAGTACTGATGACATCAGAGGGTGACTGTAGAGGTCTGAGTACAGTACTGATGACATCAGAGGGTGACTGTAGAGGTCTGAGTACAGTACTGATGACATCAGAGGGTGACTGTAGAGGTCTGAGTACAGTACTGATGACATCAGAGGGTGACTGTAGAGGTCTGAACACAGTACTGATGACATCAGAGGGTGACTGTAGAGACGTCTGAGTACAGTACTGATGACATCAGAGGGTGACTGTAGAGGTCTGAGTACAGTACTGATGACATCAGAGGGTGACTGTAGAGGTCTGAGTACAGTACTGATGACATCAGAGGGTGACTGTAGAGGTCTGAGTACAGTACTGATGACATCAGAGGGTGACTGTAGAGGTCTGAGTACAGTACTGATGACATCAGAGGGTGACTGTAGAGGTCTGAACACAGTACTGATGACATCAGAGGGTGACTGTAGAGGTCTGAGTACAGTACTGATGACATCAGAGGGTGACTATAGAGGTCTGAGTACAGTACTGATGACATCAGAGGGTGACTGTAGAGGTCTGAGCACAGTACTGATGACATCAGAGGGTGACTGTAGAGGTCTGAGTACAGTACTGATGACATCAGAGGGTGACTGTAGAGACGTCTGAGTACAGTACTGATGACATCAGAGGGTGACTGTAGAGGTCTGAGTACAGTACTGATGACATCAGAGGGTGACTATAGAGGTCTGAGTACAGTACTGATGACATCAGAGGGTGACTATAGAGGTCTGAGCACAGTACTGATGACATCAGAGGGTGACTGTAGAGACGTCTGAGTACAGTACTGATGTCATCAGAGGGTGACTATAGAGGTCTGAGCACAGTACTGATGACATCAGAGGGTGACTATAGAGACGTCTGAGTACAGTACTGATGACATCAGAGGGTGACTGTAGAGGTCTGAGTACAGTACTGATGACATCAGAGGGTGACTGTAGAGGTCTGAGTACAGTACTGATGACATCAGAGGGTGACTGTAGAGGTCTGAGTACAGTACTGATGACATCAGAGGGTGACTATAGAGGTCTGAGCACAGTACTGATGACATCAGAGGGTGACTATAGAGGTCTGAGTACAGTACTGATGACATCAGAGGGTGACTGTAGAGGTCTGAGTACAGTACTGATGACATCAGAGGGTGACTATAGAGGTCTGAGTACAGTACTGATGACATCAGAGGGTGACTGTAGAGGTCTGAGCACAGTACTGATGACATCAGAGGGTGACTATAGAGGTCTGAGTACAGTACTGATGACATCAGAGGGTGACTGTAGAGGTCTGAGTACAGTACTGATGACATCAGAGGGTGACTGTAGAGACGTCTGAGCGCAGTACTGATGACATCAGAGGGTGACTGTAGAGGTCTGAGTACAGTACTGATGACATCAGAGGGTGACTGTAGAGGTCTGAGTACAGTACTGATGACATCAGAGGGTGACTATAGAGGTCTGAACACAGTACTGATGACATCAGAGGGTGACTATAGAGGTCTGAGTACAGTACTGATGACATCAGAGGGTGACTGTAGAGGTCTGAGCACAGTACTGATGACATCAGAGGGTGACTATAGAGGTCTGAGTACAGTACTGATGACATCAGAGGGTGACTGTAGAGGTCTGAGTACAGTACTGATGACATCAGAGGGTGACTGTAGAGGTCTGAGCACAGTACTGATGACATCAGAGGGTGACTATAGAGGTCTGAGCACAGTACTGATGACATCAGAGGGTGACTATAGAGGTCTGAGTACAGTACTGATGACATCAGAGGGTGACTATAGAGGTCTGAGTACAGTACTGATGACATCAGAGGGTGACTGTAGAGGTCTGAGTACAGTACTGATGACATCAGAGGGTGACTGTAGAGGTCTGAGCACAGTACTGATGACATCAGAGGGTGACTATAGAGGTCTGAGTACAGTACTGATGACATCAGAGGGTGACTGTAGAGGTCTGAGTACAGTACTGATGACATCAGAGGGTGACTGTAGAGGTCTGAGTACAGTACTGATGACATCAGAGGGTGACTATAGAGACGTCTGAGCACAGTACTGATGACATCAGAGGGTGACTATAGAGACGTCTGAGTACAGTACTGATGACATCAGAGGGTGACTGTAGAGGTCTGAGTACAGTACTGATGACATCAGAGGGTGACTGTAGAGGTCTGAGCACAGTACTGATGACATCAGAGGGTGACTGTAGAGGTCTGAGCACAGTACTGATGACATCAGAGGGTGACTGTAGAGGTCTGAGTACAGTACTGATGACATCAGAGGGTGACTATAGAGGTCTGAGTACAGTACTGATGACATCAGAGGGTGACTGTAGAGGTCTGAGTACAGTACTGATGACATCAGAGGGTGACTGTAGAGGTCTGAGTACAGTACTGATGACATCAGAGGGTGACTGTAGAGGTCTGAGTACAGTACTGATGACATCAGAGGGTGACTGTAGAGACATCTGAGTACAGTACTGATGACATCAGAGGGTGACTATAGAGGTCTGAGTACAGTACTGATGACATCAGAGGGTGACTGTAGAGACGTCTGAGCACAGTACTGATGACATCAGAGGGTGACTGTAGAGGTCTGAGTACAGTACTGATGACATCAGAGGGTGACTGTAGAGGTCTGAGTACAGTACTGATGACATCAGAGGGTGACTGTAGAGGTCTGAGTACAGTACTGATGACATCAGAGGGTGACTATAGAGGTCTGAGTACAGTACTGATGACATCAGAGGGTGACTGTAGAGACGTCTGAGCACAGTACTGATGACATCAGAGGGTGACTGTAGAGGTCTGAGTACAGTACTGATGACATCAGAGGGTGACTGTAGAGGTCTGAGTACAGTACTGATGACATCAGAGGGTGACTATAGAGGTCTGAACACAGTACTGATGACATCAGAGGGTGACTGTAGAGGTCTGAGTACAGTACTGATGACATCAGAGGGTGACTGTAGAGGTCTGAACACAGTACTGATGACATCAGAGGGTGACTGTAGAGGTCTGAGTACAGTACTGATGACATCAGAGGGTGACTATAGAGGTCTGAGTACAGTACTGATGACATCAGAGGGTGACTGTAGAGGTCTGAACACAGTACTGATGACATCAGAGGGTGACTGTAGAGGTCTGAGCACAGTACTGATGACATCAGAGGGTGACTGTAGAGACGTCTGAGTACAGTACTGATGACATCAGAGGGTGACTATAGAGGTCTGAGTACAGTACTGATGACATCAGAGGGTGACTGTAGAGGTCTGAGTACAGTACTGATGACATCAGAGGGTGACTATAGAGGTCTGAGTACAGTACTGATGACATCAGAGGGTGACTGTAGAGACATCTGAGTACAGTACTGATGACATCAGAGGGTGACTGTAGAGACGTCTGAGCACAGTACTGATGACATCAGAGGGTGACTGTAGAGGTCTGAGCACAGTACTGATGACATCAGAGGGTGACTATAGAGGTCTGAGTACAGTACTGATGACATCAGAGGGTGACTATAGAGGTCTGAGCACAGTACTGATGACATCAGAGGGTGACTATAGAGGTCTGAGTACAGTACTGATGACATCAGAGGGTGACTATAGAGGTCTGAACACAGTACTGATGACATCAGAGGGTGACTATAGAGGTCTGAGTACAGTACTGATGACATCAGAGGGTGACTGTAGAGGTCTGAACACAGTACTGATGACATCAGAGGGTGACTATAGAGACGTCTGAGTACAGTACTGATGACATCAGAGGGTGACTATAGAGGTCTGAGCACAGTACTGATGACATCAGAGGGTGACTGTAGAGGTCTGAGTACAGTACTGATGACATCAGAGGGTGACTGTAGAGGTCTGAGTACAGTACTGATGACATCAGAGGGTGACTGTAGAGGTCTGAGTACAGTACTGATGACATCAGAGGGTGACTATAGAGGTCTGAGTACAGTACTGATGACATCAGAGGGTGACTATAGAGGTCTGAGTACAGTACTGATGACATCAGAGGGTGACTATAGAGGTCTGAGTACAGTACTGATGACATCAGAGGGTGACTGTAGAGGTCTGAGTACAGTACTGATGACATCAGAGGGTGACTATAGAGGTCTGAGTACAGTACTGATGACATCAGAGGGTGACTGTAGAGGTCTGAGTACAGTACTGATGACATCAGAGGGTGACTATAGAGGTCTGAGTACAGTACTGATGACATCAGAGGGTGACTGTAGAGGTCTGAGTACAGTACTGATGACATCAGAGGGTGACTATAGAGGTCTGAGTACAGTACTGATGACATCAGAGGGTGACTGTAGAGGTCTGAGACACAGTACTGATGACATCAGAGGGTGACTATAGAGGTCTGAGCTACAGTACTGATGACATCAGAGGGTGACTGTAGAGGTCTGAGTACAGTACTGATGACATCAGAGGGTGACTGTAGAGGTCTGAGTACAGTACTGATGACATCAGAGGGTGACTATAGAGGTCTGAGCACAGTACTGATGACATCAGAGGGTGACTGTAGAGGTCTGAGTACAGTACTGATGACATCAGAGGGTGACTGTAGAGGTCTGATCACAGTACTGATGACATCAGAGGGTGACTATAGAGGTCTGAGACACAGTACTGATGACATCAGAGGGTGACTATAGAGGTCTGAGTACAGTACTGATGACATCAGAGGGTGACTGTAGAGGTCTGAACACAGTACTGATGACATCAGAGGGTGACTATAGAGGTCTGAGTACAGTACTGATGACATCAGAGGGTGACTGTAGAGGTCTGAGTACAGTACTGATGACATCAGAGGGTGACTGTAGAGGTCTGAGTACAGTACTGATGACATCAGAGGGTGACTATAGAGGTCTGAGTACAGTACTGATGACATCAGAGGGTGACTGTAGAGGTCTGAGTACAGTACTGATGACATCAGAGGGTGACTATAGAGGTCTGAGTACAGTACTGATGACATCAGAGGGTGACTATAGAGGTCTGAGCACAGTACTGATGACATCAGAGGGTGACTGTAGAGGTCTGAGTACAGTACTGATGACATCAGAGGGTGACTGTAGAGGTCTGAGTACAGTACTGATGACATCAGAGGGTGACTGTAGAGGTCTGAGTACAGTACTGATGACATCAGAGGGTGACTATAGAGGTCTGAGTACAGTACTGATGACATCAGAGGGTGACTGTAGAGGTCTGAGTACAGTACTGATGACATCAGAGGGTGACTGTAGAGGTCTGAGTACAGTACTGATGACATCAGAGGGTGACTATAGAGACGTCTGAGTACAGTACTGATGACATCAGAGGGTGACTGTAGAGGTCTGAGTACAGTACTGATGACATCAGAGGGTGACTGTAGAGGTCTGAGCTACAGTACTGATGACATCAGAGGGTGACTATAGAGGTCTGAGTACAGTACTGATGACATCAGAGGGTGACTGTAGAGGTCTGAGTCACAGTACTGATGACATCAGAGGGTGACTGTAGAGGTCTGAGTACAGTACTGATGACATCAGAGGGTGACTATAGAGGTCTGAGTACAGTACTGATGACATCAGAGGGTGACTGTAGAGGTCTGAGACACAGTACTGATGACATCAGAGGGTGACTATAGAGGTCTGAGTACAGTACTGATGACATCAGAGGGTGACTATAGAGGTCTGAGCACAGTACTGATGACATCAGAGGGTGACTGTAGAGGTCTGAGTACAGTACTGATGACATCAGAGGGTGACTATAGAGGTCTGAGTACAGTACTGATGACATCAGAGGGTGACTGTAGAGGTCTGAGTACAGTACTGATGACATCAGAGGGTGACTGTAGAGGTCTGAGTACAGTACTGATGACATCAGAGGGTGACTGTAGAGGTCTGAGTACAGTACTGATGACATCAGAGGGTGACTGTAGAGGTCTGAGTACAGTACTGATGACATCAGAGGGTGACTATAGAGGTCTGAGCACAGTACTGATGACATCAGAGGGTGACTGTAGAGGTCTGAGTACAGTACTGATGACATCAGAGGGTGACTGTAGAGGTCTGAGTACAGTACTGATGACATCAGAGGGTGACTGTAGAGGTCTGAGTACTGACATCAGAGGGTGACTGTAGAGGTCTGAACAGTACTGATGACATCAGAGGGTGACTGTAGAGGTCTGAGTACAGTACTGATGACATCAGAGGGTGACTATAGAGGTCTGAGTCACAGTACTGATGACATCAGAGGGTGACTATAGAGGTCTGAGCACAGTACTGATGACATCAGAGGGTGACTGTAGAGGTCTGAGTACAGTACTGATGACATCAGAGGGTGACTATAGAGGTCTGAGTACAGTACTGATGACATCAGAGGGTGACTGTAGAGGTCTGAGCACAGTACTGATGACATCAGAGGGTGACTATAGAGGTCTGAGTACAGTACTGATGACATCAGAGGTGACTATAGAGGTCTGAACACAGTACTGATGACATCAGAGGGTGACTATAGAGGTCTGAGACACAGTACTGATGACATCAGAGGGTGACTGTAGAGGTCTGAGTACAGTACTGATGACATCAGAGGGTGACTATAGAGGTCTGAACACAGTACTGATGACATCAGAGGGTGACTATAGAGG
>NC_140181.1:8339419-8342932 GCF_963971535.1 Notolepis coatsorum | reverse complement strand
CTCAAATTACACACACACACACACACACACACACACACACACACCACATATATATATATATGCATATACTGTACATATTACTACTATACACTGTATGTACCATACACACAAAGCACACCCTCAAATCACAGACACACACATATACTGTACATATTACTACTATATACTGTCTGTAGGCCTATGTACTACACACACAAACACACACCCTCAAATCTCACTCACACACAAACACACACCCTCAAATCTCACTCACTCACACACACACACACACACACACACACACACACACACACACACACACACACACACACACACACACACACACACCACACACACACACACATTCCCCATAGGCCCTTGAATCACACGCCCAGGTGTGTGTGTGTGTGTGTGTGTGTGTGTGTGTGTGTGTGTGTGTGTGTGTGTGTGTGTGTGTGTGTGTGTGTGTGTGTGTGTGTGTGTGTGTGTGTGTGTGTGTGTGTTAGCCCTTACTTCATGTGATTCCATTTAAACGTGAATTCTCTCTCTCTTGAAACAGAACATTATGAACTAGCTAACAAACAACAGCCTTGACCACACAGCTATAGCACTGATACAAGGTTATTTTCATCTCCTCCTCACCTGATTCCTTTATAGATAAGTATGATCTCAGTTATTCATTACTGAGTATATATTTCATATTAACAGGGTCCAGAAGTTACATGTAACAGGATTACAACAACCTGATATACTGTATATAATCAGCCAATATAATCCATTACATTTAATGTAAAATAAAAAGACCACAAGCTGTAGGGCTGTACCGAATGTAATTTTTTTATTATTATTATTATTATTATTTATATAGTATTCGAACGAAGCTTCGAATGTCTATAAAAGTTTATTATTATTATATTTTTTTAACTAAATCCTCAATTTGAATAAAGTGATTAATCTGATTAAATTAGTATTTTTCTTTTATTAAATCAACTTTCTTTAATGAATATAACTCATCAGTTTCATCAACATAATTAAACAGATTGAAAAAAAAATACAGATAAAAAAGATAATAATAATTATTAAAAATTCTAAAATCGAATGTTGATTTAGAATTCGAATGTCAACATTATGATCGAAGCTTCAAAGCATTCGGTACAGCCCTAACAAGCTGTTACCTAACTCCACTGAGAAGGTCTATAACAGTTTTGGAACTTTTCTTCAAATTTTGTTTAAATTCTTAAAATTCAAGTGTTCTATCATTTCAAACAGTAGCAATTTTACAGCATGAATGTTAACAATCTGAAAAGTCAGGACTTGCATTAAATAAAGACTCTTTTCTTCCACGGCTTGGAGAAAACCTGGACGGTCCACTACATGACACTTCTCTCTCTCTTTCACATGATAAGAAAATACACCTCTGTAGCCGACACACAAGAAAATCATTCACTTTTCACTATACAGATAAGAAAATAGCATTATGACTGCAGTCATCAAAGAAGATTCAAGTACTGTATGAAATAGTTTTCCTCTCAAGCAAAATATGAATTTTATATGGTAAAAGAAAATATCCTCAAAAAACAAAAATTATAATTTTATAAAAAAAAAAGATTATAAACTAATAAACATGGTCTCCATTTGCCTCCTACCTCCATTCCTCCTCATGATAACCAACAGGATGACATGCTGAAACAGCTGTGGATCAAAAGAAACTGAGACAAAGAGCTAAAAGATGAGGGCGAGAGAGGGAAAGCAGAGGAGCCAGGCGGAGAGCGAGTGCGAGCGGCGCCGGGGGGCATCCATGGCGTGTCCCTGAGCTCGTCTCTCAAAGCCTCTTATAGTCCACCACCGCTGACTGAGGCAGCATGTTCTGCGAGTCCACCACCCTCCCTGTGTCGTCCCCCCCCCCCGGTGGAGTGGTGTAGACAGGCTGAACAGGAGGGAGGGAGGGAGGGAGGGGGGAGGGGAGGGAGGGAGGGAGGGAGGGAGGGAGGGAGGGAGGGAGGGAGGGAGGGAGGGAGGGAGGGAGGGAGGGAGGGAGGGAGGAGGGAGGGAGGGAGGGAGGGAGGCAGGCGTGAACACTTAAAGGCAACTAACATGTGCTTCCGCATTGCTCTGATTGGCCAACTGACCCCACGTGACGCTACGGCTCGTTTCCCCCCTACGCCGGTAACGCGTGCATGCGCATTTTCGTTTTGATGGCACTCAAAGGCGAAGCGAGGCTGCTCGCGGAAATAGGCTGCTCGCGGAAATGTAATGTTATGTTCGAATCCGTAGAATACTGTGGTTGTGTGTGGCTAGCTCCTGGCTAACGGCAGCTTGCTGCGCTGGTGGATGTCAAGTAGAATCTCTCCCCGACTGAACGTTCTAACACGCAACACTTTCTTCAGTCCATCTTCAGTCCATCTGCCGAACGTCCTCTTCGTCTTGGCGTAACCTAATCACTATACTTGGTATTGATAAGCTTACGGCACGCAGCGTTATTTCTTCTGCTCCGGTGCAATATTGGTATTTCACGTTTTTAAAAGTAGGATGCTCTTTTCTTGGCCAAGACGGCCACTCGCTGAAGAGACCCCGTACCTGTGGCTCCTCGTGGGTGGATACAGTTCCTCTTCTTCTACCGACTACCAGACCGACGCCAACCAGCTCCCCCTAGTGTTAGTCGTCCCACGATGCTTTGCACAAAAGTAAACGGGTCATTGAAACCAAGTATATCTGCAGAGCTGCAGAGCTGCAGAGCGCGGAACAAGTCAGACACATTCACGTGTCTACACTATTCTACAAACGTGTCTAATGTGAAATATATAGCATGTAAGCAAAACTAGATTTTAGGTCTGTGATCGAAAGTGATTGTTAACATTCTATTTATAAAAAAAAAAAAAAAAAAAAGTATCTTTATTTATTTTTTGCGAGGCCCCCTTCTCGCGAGGCCCAGTGCGACCGCACTGCTCGCACGCCCCTAGCGGCAGCCCTGCCTCCAGATTACCAGACGACTACTCTACCTCCCGAACCACTGTCGCCCCCAAAGCCACTGTTACCCCCAAATCAGCAGCCATGGGTGTCAAACATCAAAGCAAGGCAACTAAATTTTCTCCAGTGATCCCAAACTACTGTTGTTCGTTTACACAGTTCAGTAACATAAATCGATCAGATTGGTGAATTCTTTAGGACTAGTGAACTGGTACCAGCAGTGAACACGTGGTATTACTTTAGTGCATCTGTAGTACATTTCCACTCACTCACACACACTGTCCCAACCTGTACATATACGCACATAGAGGTTTCGTAAATATCTTTTCTCTGTTTCCATTCAGTCTAGCTCAGTATCTCAGGTGTTCCTGACAAGCCTGCCAGCTCTGAGAGTCTCTTCAGATCTCACTGGGAGGCTTCTGCTGTTGTTCGTTAAAGACGCAAGTCGCTGCTCTCAGAGTGTTCTCTACAGCAGATGTTCTCTTCTCAGTGTGTTATCTACAGCAGAGGTTCTCAGTGTGTTCTCTACAGCAGAGGTTATATATATACTCCAATAGCTTTCGTTCA
>NC_140181.1:8316919-8334419 GCF_963971535.1 Notolepis coatsorum | reverse complement strand
GATGTCAGACTACAGGGTGATGATGTCAGACTACATGGTGATGTCTGATGTCAGACTACAGGGTGATGATGTCAGACTACAGGGTGATGATGTCAGACTACAGGGTGATGATGTCAGACTACAGGGTGATGATGTCAGGACTACATGGTGATGATGTCAGACTACATGGTGATGATGTCAGACTACAGGGTGATGATGTCAGACTACAGGGTGATGATGTCAGACTACAGGGTGATGATGTCAGACTACAGGGTGATGATGTCAGACTACAGGGTGATGATGTCAGACTACAGGGTGATGATGTCAGACTACAGGGTGATGATGTCAGACTACAGGGTGATGATGTCAGACTACAGGGTGATGATGTCAGACTACAGGGTGATGTCAGACTACAGGGTGATGATGTCAGACTACAGGGTGATGTCAGACTACAGGGTGATGATGTCAGACTACAGGGTGATGATGTCAGACTACAGGGTGATGATGTCAGACTACAGGGTGATGATGTCAGACTACAGGGTGATGATGTCAGACTACAGGGTGATGATGTCAGGACTACAGGGTGATGATGTCAGACTACAGGGTGATGATGTTAGACTACAGGTGATGATGTCAGACTACAGGGTGATGATGTCAGACTACAGGGTGATGATGTCAGACTACAGGGTGATGATGTCAGACTACAGGGTGATGTTAGACTACAGGGTGATGTTAGACTACAGGGTGATGATGTCAGACTTCAGGGTGATGTTAGACTACAGGGTGATGATGTCAGACTACAGGGTGATGATGTCAGACTACAGGGTGATGATGTCAGACTACTGGTGGTGATGTTAGACTACAGGGTGATGATGTCAGACTACAGGGTGATGTGTCAGACTACAGGGTGATGATGTCAGACTACAGGGTGATGATGTCAGACTACAGGGTGATGATGTCAGACTACAGGGTGATGATGTCAGACTACAGGGTGATGATGTCAGACTACAGGGTGATGTAGACTACAGGGTGATGATGTCAGACTACAGGGTGATGATGTCAGACTACAGGGTGATGATGTCAGACTACAGGGTGATGATGTCAGACTACAGGGTGATGATGTCAGACTACAGGGTGATGATGTCAGACTACAGGGTGATGTTGACTACAGGGTGATGTTAGACTACAGGGTGATGATGTCAGACTACAGGGTGATGATGTCAGACTACAGGGTGATGTCAGACTACAGGGTTGATGTCAGACTACAGGGTGATGATGTCAGACTACAGGGTGATGATGTCAGACTACAGGTGTGATGTTGACTACAGGGTGATGATGTCAGACTACAGGGTGATGATGTCAGACTACAGGGTGATGATGTCAGACTACAGGGTGATGATGTCAGACTACAGGGTGATGATGTCAGACTACAGGGTGATGATGTCAGACTACACTGGTGATGATGTCAGACTACAGGGTGATGATGTCAGACTACAGGGTGATGATGTCAGACTACAGGGTGATGATGTCAGACTACAGGGTGATGATGTCAGACTACAGGGTGATGATGTCAGACTACAGGGTGATGATGTCAGACTACAGGGTGATGATGTCAGACTACAGGGTGATGATGTCAGACTACAGGGTGATGATGTCAGACTACAGGGTGATGATGTCAGACTACAGGGTGATGATGTCAGACTCCACAGGTGATGATGTCAGACTACAGGGTGATGATGTCAGACTACAGGGTGATGATGTCAGACTACAGGGTGATGATGTCAGACTACAGGGTGATGATGTCAGACTACAGGGTGATGATGTCAGACTACAGGGTGATGTTAGACTACAGGGTGATGATGTCAGACTACATGGTGATGATGTCAGACTACAGGGTGATGTCAGACTACAGGGTGATGATGTCAGACTACAGGGTGATGTCAGACTACAGGGTGATGATGTCAGACTACAGGGTGATGATGTCAGACTACAGGGTGATGATGTCAGACTACAGGGTGATGATGTCAGACTACAGGGTGATGATGTCAGACTACAGGGTGATGATGTCAGACTACAGGGTGATGTCAGACTACAGGGTGATGATGTTAGACTACAGGGTGATGATGTCAGACTACAGGGTGATGATGTCAGACTACAGGGTGATGATGTCAGACTACAGGGTGATGATGTCAGACTACATGGTGATGATGTCAGACTACAGGGTGATGATGTCAGACTACAGGGTGATGTTAGACTACAGGGTGATGATGTTAGACTACAGGGTGATGATGTCAGACTACAGGGTGATGATGTCAGACTACAGGGTGATGATGTCAGACTACAGGGTGATGATGTCAGACTACAGGGTGATGTCAGACTACAGGGTGATGATGTCAGACTACAGGGTGATGATGTCAGACTACAGGGTGATGTCAGACTACAGGGTGATGATGTCAGACTACAGGGTGATGATGTCAGACTACAGGGTGATGATGTCAGACTACAGGGTGATGATGTCAGACTACAGGGTGATGATGTCAGACTACAGGGTGATGTCAGACTACAGGGTGATGATGTTAGACTACAGGGTGATGATGTCAGACTACAGGGTGATGATGTCAGACTACAGGGTGATGATGTCAGACTACAGGGTGATGTTAGACTACAGGGTGATGTCAGACTACAGGGTGATGATGTCAGACTACAGGGTGATGATGTCAGACTACAGGGTGATGATGTCAGACTACAGGGTGATGATGTCAGACTACAGGGTGATGATGTTAGACTACAGGGTGATGATGTCAGACTACAGGGTGATGATGTCAGACTACAGGGTGATGTCAGACTACAGGGTGATGATGTCAGACTACAGGGTGATGTCAGACTACAGGGTGATGATGTCAGACTACAGGGTGATGATGTCAGACTACAGGGTGATGATGTCAGACTACAGGGTGATGATGTCAGACTACAGGGTGATGATGTCAGACTACAGGGTGATGATGTCAGACTACAGGGTGATGATGTCAGACTACAGGGTGATGATGTCAGACTACAGGGTGATGATGTCAGACTACAGGGTGATGTCAGACTACAGGGTGATGATGTCAGACTACAGGGTGATGATGTCAGACTACAGGGTGATGATGTCAGACTACAGGGTGATGATGTCAGACTACAGGGTGATGATGTCAGACTACAGGGTGATGATGTCAGACTACAGGGTGATGTTAGACTACAGGGTGATGATGTCAGACTACAGGGTGATGATGTTAGACTACAGGGTGATGATGTCAGACTACAGGGTGGTGTGATGCTGTTCTTAGACGTCCGTTTGTTTGTCTTTCCCTCACAGTGTCAGATCTTTTATATTAATAACAACGACAAGGGAAACTAGCAAAAAAAGCTCTCGTCGGCCGGTGGGGGTTTTTGTATTTTCATTTCATTCATATCAAATTCTCTTATCAGGATCGGGCCCTTTTATAATTTCCACTTTCAAAGAGAGATCAGAGCGCCGGGGGGGGGGGGGGGGGGGGGGGGCGGAGATGAAGAGGCCGAGGGAGAGACCGTGGGGAGAGAGCTGCCCCCCCCCCCCCCCCAAGTCCTGCTTCTTCACAGCAGAACACTGTTTGCTTTGGATCCAGGACCTTTTCCTCCGCTTTGGTAAACAAGGGCTTCTGAAGCGGTCGGGAGGAGCGTTCTCACAGAGCGAGCGGGGGAGCCACGCCTGCTGAAGTCGTCTGGTAATCCGGAGGTTCCCGGTTCGATTCCCGCTCCTCCCGTGGGGAAAGTGTCGAAGTGTCCTTGAGCAAGACACTTAACCCCCTAGATGCTCCCGATGAGCAGGTGGGCACCTTGCATGGTGGTCGCCTCCGCCGTCGGTGTGTGAATGTGTGAGTGAACGGGTCAAATGTGAGGAACAAATTGTAAAGCGCTTTGGATAAAAGAGATATATAAAATGCAGACATTTGAAGAGATGACACTAAGTCTCAATTAGTCTTTATTATTAGATATTCTTGTTATTATTCGTACCATATTTTGCATATATATATATATACCATATCTTACCATACCATCTGCACACTGCACACTTTGTTAGAACTGTATATACTGTCATCTTGCTAGTTATTTTATCTTATTTTAGTTTATTCTACGCTATTTTATTTCAGTTTATTTCATATTTTATTGGATGCCGCTACGGTGGAGGAACCACAACAAGTGAAACAGAGCGAAGGAGAGAGAGGGGTAAAAGGAGATTTGACAGCGTCATCTCTGTGTGTGAACGCAGCGGCTTGGGTGTGAATTTACAGGAGCGCTGTAATCAAATTATAAAAGAAAACGGGTGTTAAAGTCCGCTCAGGTGCGACGACGTGGGCAGAAATATTGTCTCGCTTCGCTGCTGACGTCAGTTTGACAGTTAACAGCGAGCAGAGCGGCGTGGAAACACGGTCCCGTTACATCTGACCGTCTCAGCGGTGACGTTGTGTTTGTCGTGTTCGTTTTGTGTTGTATTTGAACCGTACTGTTATAACGTCACACGTGAAATGGTAAATGGCTGCATTTATACGGAGCTTTTATCCAAAGCGCTTTACAATTTTGTTCCTCCACATTTGACCCGTTCACTCGCACGCTCACACACCGACGGCGGAGGCGACCACCATGCAAGGTGCCCACCTGCTCATCGGGGGAGCAGTTAGGGGGTTAAACCGTCTGTATAGTGTGGTAGTGAAAGGGTTAACCTTCTGTTAGTGTGGTTGTGAAAGGGTTAACCCTTTGTTGTGTGTGTGTGGTGGTGAAAGGTTAACCGTCTCTGTAGTGTGGTAGTGAGAGGGTTAAGCCTGACCTATATTCATGTCCCGGGGGGCCAAACGCTCCGCTTCAGAAAGCCGGGGAGACACTAGGAGGAGCACAGACCCCAGAACAGTTTCTTATGACTCAGATCTATTAAAACAACAAGGGACACGGCGGCACTGAGGCGCGTTGAAGAGACCGGAGCCTCAGCCGACGCAGGACGCCCCCCCCCCCCCCCCCGGAAACGGTTTATGTTTGCGTCACGACTTACAGTTTTTTTTTTCCTCGATTGCTTAAGCACGATTTTGAAAACAGGGCTCGATGTTTCAAAACACTATACACACACTTAGCACAACCACACACACAAGTATAGCGGAACACCTCAGATCCTTTGCTAAATGACACACTCTTGTAAAAAACTATACACTGATTTATAAAAAAAAAACACATTTTGTTACCATATGAATAATTACAATTAATCCTCACATTTTACCCATTCGCTCACACCGACGACGGTGGAGGCAACCATGCAAGGTGCCCACCTGCTCACTGGGCGCAGTCAGGGGTTTTAAGTGTCTCGCTCAAGGACACTTCGAGCTAACCGTCTTCTCCAGAGAGAGACAAGAAGATAGATACCAGTTTCCTCTCTCTGTGCGTTCAGTAGAAAGCTATCTGGCTGCATGTTAGCCTAGCTTAGCACAATGAATGGAAGCGGGCATGGCCGGTTAGCCTTCGGGAGGGGTGTTAGTTGGACAATGCCTCTAGGCTAACCGGCCACTGTCCGTTGAGGCTTTCAAAAGGGGACTAAAAACATTTATTTTTAACAAGGCATTTGCCTAAATGGACCGACTGATGCCTTGTGTGTTTTTAATTGTTTAATTATTTAATTTGTATCTGAATGTTTTCTTTCATTTCATTGGTTGTTTTATTCATTTTAATTGGTTTATTCACTTAATTTATTTATTTTTTTATCTTGATCTCCTTTCACGTAGCACGTTGAGATTGTCACAAATATAAAGTGCGTTACAAATAGAATTGATTATTATTATTATTATCTTCTTGTCTCTGGAGAAGACGGTAAGCTAAATTCCCAAAATGTTGGCGTGTTCCTTTAAGACGATGACACCGCACCCTTTCAGATCTCAAGCCTCAGCTCTCCTGTCGACCTCGGCGCTGCCCGGGAGAGGCACCAGAATGACGTCATCATTGCAAACACACTAGATGAAAGAGACAGACGATCGAAATTGTGTTTCGTTTGACTTAAAACATTGCTGTCTATTGAGCTATAGCGGAGACAAAAGCAGCATTGAGTGTGATGTGATTGAACGTCGTTTACCCATCACTACTGGGGCCGACTAAACAATGTTTTCAAATTAAACTTATCTCTACTACGATCTAGTGTAGCTCCAGGCCGCCTGCACGCTCGCACACAGCCCTATGTTTACAGTGCACCTATCATTATCGGTCATCTCCTCCCTTCTGCACGTCTCCACTTCTGATTACAAACTAAGGTCCAGCGACTTCATCAAACTCACCGTCCCTAAAGCCTGCCTGCATGGTTTCTGCATCTGACTGGAACACCTTACGAAAAACAACACCCTTAAACTCACTGCCCTCACTGCTTTTAAACAAAATCTGCACCAGATCATAACCGACCGTTGCACCTGCTGACTGCCTCCCAATCGCACGCATAGCCCTCAGACTCTCTCTCTCCTGCCCCTAAGCCCCCTGACCTACCTCCTCCCTCCTCCCCCCCCCCCTTTCTTCTTTCTCTCCCTCCCTCTGGTTCTCACTTTCTCTTTTCCCCTCTCTCTACATTTAGAACAAACTGTACGCACAGCGTCAAAAATCATCGGCTGTGAGCTCCCCTCTGTGGCCTCCATTTATGCCACACAAATCAGGCGGAAAGGGGAGAAGGTGATCGGTGACCCCTCTCACCCTGCTCACGACCTCTTTAACCCCCTTCCCTCTGGCAGAAGACTCCAAAGTCTCAGGTGCAGGACATCCCGTTTTAAAAACAGTACATATCCCGAGGCTGTCCGTCAGCTGAACTCAAGTACAAATGTACAGGCACTTTGCACAACAAGGGCTAGCACCAGCCGACATGCACTTTAAGGCAATATGCACTTTAAAACTGGTACACCGAGCAATTTATTTGAGGTACTGTAGCATTTTTTCTTTTTAATTGTTTGTGTAAAACTTTTTATTGTGGGGATTGTATTCTTGTGTTTTTATATTGTATGTTTTTAACAATGTCTGTACTGTATGTGGCACCAAGACAAATCCCAATCAACCGTGTTGAAATGGCAATAAAGTTTCTATCTATCTATCTCTCTTTCCTTATCTCTCCCGTATTTATTGTAATTTTCCTTGTACACTATTGCTACTGTAATTTTTTATTTGATCTACTTGTATGCATGTACTTAAATCATTCTTTCTTCCAACATGACTGCCTGTGGGGGCCTACCGTAATATTGGTAACCACCATTTCTGTGAGGAGGTGGTGGAGTAACACAGGCCGCTGTTCCACAGACGACTTGTTCACAAGAGATCCAGTCATAACGACACCAAAGTATTACTGTATATTTGCGTTGACATATATATCTCATATGCCGATGCATATAGCGGCCACTGTTTTGCATGTTGTTTCTCCGGACGCGGAGGGCATTCCAAAACAAGAAACGTCTGTGAAAGAAAGGCCTCTATTTCTGCTGAAGCGAAAAATAAGAAAACACCACCATGCCAGACGGACAAGGAGACACAGACAGACTGGTCCTCTCTGGGTGGAGAGAGAGAGAGAGAGAGAGAGAGAGAGACAGACAGACAGACAGACAGACAGACAGACAGACAGACCGGTCCTCTGTGGGTGGAGACAGACAGACAGACAGACAGACAGACTGGTCCTCTCTGGGTGGAGAGAGACAGACAGACAGACAGACAGACAGACAGACAGACAGACAGACAGACAGACAGACAGACAGACAGACAGACAGACAGACAGACAGACAGACAGACAGACGGACCGGTCCTCTGTGGGTGGAGAGAGACAGACAGACAGACAGACAGACAGACCGGTCCTCTGTGGGTGGAGACAGACAGACAGACAGACAGACAGACAGACAGACGGACCGGTCCTCTGTGGGTGGAGACAGACAGACAGACAGACAGACAGACAGACAGACAGACAGACAGACAGACAGACAGACAGACAGACAGACAGACAGACAGACAGACAGACAGACAGACGGACCGGTCCTCTGTGGGTGGGCGGTATAGCTGTCAGTCACTGGAGCGTTTGACCTGGGTCAAACCGGGGAGATTGGCAGAGAATCCCGAAACTCAGCATGTTTGCCTCCTTCCATCTGTCCGTCTGTCTGTCTCTGTATGTCTTTCTAAGTTAACCCTTGCGCTGAAGAAATCATATAACTCTGTTTTGAAATGTTTTGGGCAGCTCGTGTATGTTAGAAGACAATGAATAACTTACTCCGTCAGGTGGATCCGGTTAATACAATTTATTAACCAGAGAGATCAATACTTTTACAATATAGTGGAGAAAAATGGCTGAAGGCTCTTCTGGTCAATGATCAGCTTCATCATCAGAGAGAAAAGAGCCAGACCCCCCCCATTCAGGGGCCAATTATACAGAGGGGGAGGGGACACACACCATGAAATGGAGTTTACAAAGGGGAGGGGACAAAGACATGAATGAATGAATGAAAACTTTATTTAACAGATTGCAGAATGGGTACAATACAGTACGGCTCAATACATACAATTGTTAAGGGGATGCAGACCTGAGAAAGACGTTTGTCTTGTTTCCATCAGGGTCCCCCATTTTCAATTCATATAGACATTTATGACATACACAACATACATGACATTTATGGCATAGGGACATATAGGTATTTAGTACTGATACATTTGTGACATAGGCGGTATTCAAATATACAGTACTGTTTCCCCTAGATCCTGACAGAGTATATACATATGATGGGGAGGGGACTGTACATTAGGAGGGGGTGGGTGGGTGGGAGGGAAATATACATACGGCGGGGAGGGAATATATACATGCGGTGGGGAGGAGACACATGTCCTTATAAGAAGACAAGTCTTTTATCTCATGTATTTGCAGTTATAAAGTCAATCCAAATAGTTTGAAGTGTGAATGTGATATTTCACTAGAAAGTACTCAACCTCTACTGTCTTTAACTATGAATGAACACAACACTCTGACTTAACCATCTTTAGATAATAAAGTACTCAACCTCTACTGTCTTCAACTATGAATGAACACAACACTCTAACTCACCATCTTTAGATAATAAAGTACTCAACCTCTACTGTCTTTAACTATGAATGAACACAACACTCTAACTTACCATCTTTAGATAATAAAGTACTCAACCTCTACTGTCTTTAACTATGAACAAACACAACACTCTAACTTACCATCTTTAGATAATAAAGTACTCAACCTCTATACTGTCTTTAACTGAATGAACACAACACTCTAACTCACCATCTTTAGATAATAAAGTACTCAACCTCTACCGTCTTTACCTATGAATGAACACAGCACTCTGACTTAACCATCTTTAGATAATAAAGTACTCAACCTCTACTGTCTTTACCTATGAATGAACACAGCACTCTGACTTAACCATCTTTAGATAATAAAGTACTCAACCTCTACTGTCTTTACCTATGAATGAACACAGCACTCTGACTTAACCATCTTTAGATAATAAAGTACTCAACATCTATACTGTCTTTAACTGAATGAACACAGCACTCTGACTTAACCATCTTTAGATAATAAAGTACTCAACCTCTACCGTCTTTACCTATGAACAAACACAACACTCTAACTCACCATCTTTAGATAATAAAGTACTCAACCTCTACTGTCTTTAACTATGAATGAACACAACACTCTATCTTACCATCTTTAGATAATAAAGTACTCAACCTCTACCGTCTTTAACTATGAATGAACACAACACTCGAACTCACCATATTTAGATAATAAAGTACTCAACCTCTACCGTCTTTAACTATGAATGAACACAATACTCTGACTTAACCATCTTTAGATAATAAAGTACTCAACCTCTACTGTCTTTAACTGAATGAACACAACACTAACTTACCATCTTTAGATAATAATAATAACGTTTGAAAACATTGTTCCTCTGAAAATGTAAAACAGAGGTTCTATGGTTCTTTGCCTGAGGTTCAGTATTTGTACAGTATTTGCTGTTTGGAACCTCTTGGTCAAGGCTACGTCATTGTTGTCCTGCTTAAGATGAGTTGGGTCTTTGTTTGCGTTACTGGTTGACTGGCAGTAATTCACATGGGGACCAGGGGATGGTTGGGAGGTCCCTGTTATTGTCCCCGCAGCTTTACAGACAGTCTACAGTTAATTAAAGGGAAATAATGAATCTTTTGTGTTATCAAGTAGGGAGCCATATACCCTCTCGTCCCTGACTCAAATCACCCATGGTCCATCAGTTGCCATTGTTCCTTAACCAGGCCCCATTGTGTGGAATGACCTAGAAAGGATGTTGATTTGATGGGATTGTTTCTCACAGATCAGGCCACAAGAGAGAACATTACCTAAAGATTCAAGGAGCATCACAGGCTTCCATGATTTGACCTCTTACCATAGAGGAAGGACGTGTTTGTTTGTATGTCTGTCTGCGTTTCTGTCTGTCTGTCTGCGTTTCTGTCTGTCTGCGTTTCTGTCTGTCTGTCTGTCTGTCTGTCTGCGTTTCTGTCTGTCTGCCCGCCTGCCCGCTGCCCGCCTGCCCGCCTGCCCGCCTGCCTGCCTGCCTGCCTGCCTGCCTGCCTGCCTGCCTGCCTGCCTGCCTGCCTGCCTGCCTGCCTGCCCGCATTTTCTCTCTGGCAGTCGTACCCAACCCAACCGCAGCAGTTCACATCCCCATCACTTTGTGCATTAAGCTCTTGTTCCTTGCTGCTGTCTGTTCCCTCAGACCTCCCCGTGCCGGACGCGTCTATGCCAAATACAACGCTGTTCGGTTTCCGCGTAGCCGCGCGCATGCGCATGAGCCGCGACAAGCCTCTCTGCCCTCTGCTGCCAGGCTGGACCACGACCCTCCGTGCTGCGATCACCAGCGGGGAGAATATGCTCCCGCGAGCGGCATCGCTGAGCTCTGGTGTCCGCTGGAGCCAACCAGAGACGGTCTTATTATGGGGCTTATGCCGAGAAGCAGTAACACAACATTGCAACTGTTGTGTTACTGCTTTCTGACCGAATTAGTCATTCATTTGTAGCTATAAAGACATTCATAATCCAACATATGTGTAAAGAAACAACATATTCCGATTGGAAGGACTCCCATCTCCTCCTTCCTGCTCGTGTCACAAAGGGCTGAGCTGTGCCGAGGTGCCGCCCCCCTCGCACGGCTTTGCTCTCACTCGAGTGAGGAGGAGCGGAAGACCGCTGGTTCTCCAACATACAGCGGCAGCAGAGGCAGAGAGGCTTGTCGCGGCTCATGCGCATGCACGCGCTTGGCCAATCAGAGCGCAATACGGCTACGCGGAAACCGAACGGCGTTGTATTTGGCATAGACGTGTGCCGGACACAGGCCCAAACCACAATGCAGCACAGGCCCAAACCACAATGCAGAACAGGCCCAAACCACAATGCAGAACAGGCCCAAACCACAATGCAGCACAGGCCCAAACCACAATGCAGAACAGGCCCAAACCACAATGCAGAACAGGCCCAAACCACAATGCAGAACAGGCCCAAACCACAATGCAGAACAGGCCCAAACCACAATGCAGAACAGGCCCAAACCACAATGCAGAACAAGCCCAAACCACAATGCAGAACAGGCCCAAACCACAATGCAGAACAGGCCCAAACCACAATGCAGAACAGGCCCAAACCACAATGCAGAACAGGCCCAAACCACAATGCAGAACAGGCCCGAACCACAATGCAGCACATGGCTAGTCTGCTCTGGGGTCTCGGTTCCTGCAGACACTATTATTCTCTTGGCAGATGCCTGTTAACCCGTTCACTACCACACTACAGAAGGTTAACCCTTTCACTGCCAACACAACAAAGGGTTAATCCTTTCACTACCACACTACAGAAGGTTAACCTTTCACTACCACACCACAGAAGGTTAACCCTTTCACTGTCGCACGACAAAGGGTTAACCCTTTCACTACCACACAGAAGGTTAACTGTGTGGTAGTGAAAGGTTAACCTTCTGTAGTGTGGTAGTGAAAGGTTAACCTTCTATAGTGTGATAGTGAAAGGTTAACCTTCTGTAGTGTGGTAGTGAAAGGGTTAACCCTTTTTTTATCCACTTTTTCTCCTCCTATTTTTCTGTATTTTCTCCCATCCCAATTTAGTCGTTATGCCAATTCCCCCCTCCCCTTCCTGGTCTTTGCGCGCATGTGCCCCCCACTGGTCGGTCTAGGGAGCCCTGAAGTCTATCACATGCTTCCTCCGATACATAGGAGACAGCCAGCAGCATCTTTTCACCTGGCAGCGAGGACTCTCATTGGTGAAGTGTAACGCGGGGGAGGTCACACTACCTTCACCATTTCCCTCCCTCGCTGTGCAGGCGCTCTGACCGACCTGTAGGAGTCGCTGTTTACAACGACCAGATTACCACCCACCGGCTTCCCTCCCGCTGACACCGCCAATTGTGCCAGTATGACGGCCGGCCAAGCCGGAGGCACCGCTGACAGCCGGATTCGATACCAGTGTCTCTTGCGATGGTGGACAGACGCTTAGTCCGCTGCGCCACCCGGCCGCAGGGTTAACCCTTTGTCGTGTGGTAGTGAAAGGGTTAACCCTTTGTCGTGTGGTAGTGAAAGGGTTAACCTTCTGTATTGTCGCAGTGCAAGGGTTAACCTTCTGTAGTGTGGTAGTGAAAGGGTTAACCCTTTGGTAGTGTGGCAGTGAAAGGCTTAAGGCCTTGTTCTTTCAACACAGTCTTTGTGCAAAAAACATTCTGCTGCCTGCCGACTGCATCTTCAGCAGACGGGTCACACGACTCTAAAGAAATGTACCTCTAAATACGGTTACTAGTCTATGAATCACTTAACGGGGCCGGTTCCTAAATACATCTCTGAGTTGCTTCTGCACTCATGAACCATCTCTAGACCTCTTAGGTCACCTCACCAGGGACTGGTCTGCTAACTGTTCCTAGGACCAAAACAAGACATGGCGAAGCCGCACGCTGCTACTATGCCACACTTAGCTGGAATAAACTGATCTCAGATCTGCCCCAACTCTGCCTGTTTTTAAGAATAGGCTAGATACACTTATGTTTGTTCCTGCGTTTAACTGCTGCTAAACCACTGCACTCTTTTCTGCACTGTAAATCTATTTGTAAGAATGTACCGGTTTTATACTATATCTTTTTTTAAATAATATGTATATTTTTGTATGTTTGATTTTACAAAACAGGGGAAGTTCTCGATAAGCCTCTCTAGGCTTCTAAACTTCTCCTACACAATATGGTTATTATTATTATTATTATTATTATTATTATTATTATTATTATTATTATTATTATTATTATTATTATTATTATTATTATTATTATTTATTTTTTTTTACTTTTGTTTAACTCTTTGTGTTAATAAATAAATACAAAAATACAAATATACTGTACCCTTCTGTGTTCCTTTTATATATTTCTTAATACCAGAGAATCATAATTTCTTATGCTGTGCCTTTTTTGTGTACAGCACTTTGCCTCTGTGTATGAAATGTGCTTTATAAATACATTTGACTTGACTCTATATTATATTGGTAACAACAACAACAACAACAACAACAACAACAACAACAACAACAACAACAACAACAACAACAACAACAACAATAACAACAACAGACACATGGCTGAGTGTGACCGGTAGGCAATTAAATTAGGTTATTATGGCATGTTTATATTTCTATACTAGCATTAAAATAGCTGCGAAGCATTATGCTGCGTATGTCCTGTTGTGCACAAGTCTGTCCTGTTGCCTAATTGCTCGTGTTCTGTTGCGTAGTAATCGCCTGCCCCATGTGTGCCGCGCTCGATAGCAGTCGATAACCGCTTGGCTTCCTCTCCATTTTAGTTTTGATTGGCTTTAATTGTTTGCATCGTTTTACACGTCTTCCTGTTTTTAATGACTATATTTAAACACCTGGCCCAGTGGCTCCGGGAACAACAGGTGAAGATTTGCTGTTTGGTTAACGTTGGCACATTTACATAAACTATTATTATAGTCATATTCATTATAAATTCATTCAAACACTTTCTGAACACGAATGACCACCAATGAGCATTGCTCTTGACACAAGTCACTCTGGAAACTATGGGGTTCGGGAGGTGGAGCAGTCGTCTGGTAGATCCGCAGGTTCCCAGTTCGATTCCCGTTCCTCCCGGGCAGCGTGTCGACGTGACCATGAGCGAGACACTTAACCCCCCGTAAATGCTCCCGATGAGCAGGTCGGCACCTTGCGTGGTCGCCTCCGCTGTCGGTGAGTGAATGTGTGAGTGAACGGGTATAGGAACAAATTGTAAAGCGCTATATAAATGCACCCATTTAGCATTTTAAACTGGCCTCACGGAACAGAGGCACGTCGAGGCCTCCCAGCCCAACCCCCTCGCTCACCAGTACGGTGCCTGGCCTCCTAAGCTATGAATCGGGACCCTAATTGTACTCTGGCCCTGTTGGGTCCCCAAATGACAAGAGTCCTGCAGTGCCTTAGTTTAATGAGCCTGGGCACCAGAGCAATGCCTCATTTGCTAAATCCATGAAAGACCAGCCCCCCCCCCCTCCAGGACTAAAGCAGCACCGGTCAGGGCAGTTCCCACAAACCAGGGGGTTTCGAAAAAAACGTTACCACCCCCAAGAACGTCCAGATAGATATTCATTTAGCTGGGAATCCCCTATGAGGTTGTTTTTTTTCTACCCAATTTGTGTCAACTGTAGTGAATGAAATGATTAGTCAAACGAATCAGTCCTTCATTCCCTTGGATCTTAACCACCTCAGGGTAGAGTGCAGCAGTGGAGCCAGCCAGGGTCAAGCCAGGGTCAAACCACTATAACCCCCCCCCCCCCCCCCCCTGCGTGCACGCGCAGTAGCAGGCCTGTTCCAGCCACACGCTCCTGTACGCTAGCAGACCTGCTCTTGCTCTGGATGTTAATGGGAGCGGACATGGCAGGCGCTGACCCAATAGTGGTTTTCTGCTTGGCTGCAGACATCAGCTAGGTCTCGCCCCGGCAGCAGAGAGGGACTGCTCACTTCAGCCTCTCTGGCAGGGGAGCACCTCGACCCTGACCCCTGACCCTGACCTCTGACCCTAACCCCGATCCATGTACTTTAGATACTGTTGCTACCATGTATGTATGTATGTATTATGTGTTTCATTACATGTGTAGGAGCCAAATTCTATGATGGAAATTGTATCTGTATTGCCCCATTAGACATGTAGTTTATTATGGTCTTTGTGCTTTGTGGTTTATTAATATATGTCATAATGAATTCCAAGATGGAGACTTACCTTTTTTCCCACGTTCCCCCTAACCACTCCTATAACATGGCAGGTGGTTTTGAGTTCAGCCAGGCCCAGGTAGAGCGGTAGTTTTTGACCGCACTTAATTGTCAGTTTACGTTCATTTACCAAACCCTATTTGTTTGTTTTATAGTGGTAGGCAGCTATTGGGGCTGTTGTGATTAGCTTTTCCAATAAATCCCGTTTACATCGGATCTGTATCATCTTTTCTTTTGTACTGCAATTCGGAGCGTGTCGGACTAACAACGCATTACCTGGAGCCTCAAGGCAACTTTGGTTCGTAGGATTGTCTATATATATAGTATACATACACATACCAATTATTCATCTATTTACATCCATCTATTATCTAGGGCTGGGCGATATGGCCAAAAATGATATTGCGATAACGATATCGATAACAATATCATATCACGCAATGTCGATAATTAAGTATTACATTTTTTTTTTTTTTTTTTTAACAACAGATGTATGTTTATTTTGCAGCAATTCTTTGTCGTTGCCGCCATCTTTAGTGTTACATCCCCTCACACTCCAGTTCTCAGGCTGCAGCTGGTTTGAAAGCTAAAGTAAACAGGCTTCTCTGCTGGCTGTGGCTCCAGGGGAGTTGAACAGTTCTGGCTCTGCTCGTTTCTTTTCTATCTTTTGGCGCTTTTTTGGTGGACAAACCACCGCACATGTGCACCGTGACTCATGACTGGAGTCTAGCTCTGCTAGCACACATAGCCTACTGTGTACAGACGGTTTCAAACAGTATTTTACATTAGAAAGCAAACAAAATAAATGGACAAGAGAAAAATAAATCTCAATTCGGTCAGTATTGTCATTTGGACAAGCAAAGCCATTACTTTAAGTTGCAGGCAAGAAAGACAAGTCTGTCCACTGTCTCTGGGTTTAAAAAAATATATATATATATATATATTCTATATATATTTTTTTCTATATTTTTTTATTTTTATATCGATTATTAAAATATATCGTGATAATTATCGTTATATCGCCCAGCCCTACTACTATCCATAGCAACACTATAATATCACTGACATCCTGATGGGGGATCCCCTTTGAATTTCTCCCCCCCCCCCTTACCGATTGTTAGGAGTCGTTCCTCATCTTCATTGGGGAAAGTCTGTTGCAAAATGTGGATTTTATGGTGGTTTTTGTTCTGGATCTATTGTGTTGTTTCTTCTTCACCTGTAAAGCCCACCATGGGGGCAATTCGTTGTGATTTCGGGCTTTACAAATACATTTGATTTGATTTGATTTGATTTAGACACAACATTGAGATGCCATCGCACAGCAGGGACGTTTTTTCAAATGTAACTTTGACTTGAAGGTAGTGGAGAGCGGTTAATGTTTTGGTCGAGGTGAGGGCTAGGTTTAATAAAGTCAAGTCAAATGTATAGCCCGAAATCACAACGAATTGCCCCCATGGGCTTCACAGATCAAGAAGACACATCAATAGATCCACAACTAAAACCACCATAAAATCCACAATTTTACAACACCCCCAGACTGTCCCCAATGAAGATAAGGAACAACTCCCTAAAACCTAGCAATAGGAAAAAGGAACGGGGGAGAAACCTCAGATGGGCTTCATTGGGGATCTCCCATCAGGGTGTCGGTGATATACAGTATAGTGTTGCTATGGATGATAGATGGATGGAGAATAGAACAAGTTAATAATTGGTATGCACACATATACATACATACATTTACATTTACATTTACATTTAGTCATTTAGCTGAACGCTTTTATCCAAAGCGACTTACAAGTTCTGTACGACAAGACAGCAGGAAGGGCACAACTCTATCAGCTGAGTAACAATGTTCATCAAAGTGTTCAAACTTGAGTGATACAGTGTAGGTTAGAATATTAGGAAGAGTGCATGACAGTGGTTCAGATATTTTCAGATATTTCAGATATTGATTGAAGAAGTGTGTCCTTAGGGCGGCTAAGTGGCGCAGTGGGCAAGGCGCTCGCCACTAATGCAGGGGATGCTGGGTTTCGAGCCCAACTCTCGGCGTTGCTACCAGCTTGGCTGGTCGTTCATACTAACACACAATTGGCAGTGTTAGGGGGTGGGAAAGCTGGTGGGTGGGGATCGGACGTTGTGGACAGCGACTCCTACAGGTCGGTTGGTGCGCCTGCACAGCAGAATCAGGAA